>NW_027204047.1:0-42768 GCF_024711535.1 Dipodomys merriami | reverse complement strand
TCTCTGTCCTTGTCCTTGTTCCTTGTCCTTGTCCTTGTCCTAGTTTGCTTCTTCTTCTTCTCTGCTTCTTCTTTCTTCTTCTTCTTCTTCTTCTGTCTTCTTCTGCTTCTTCGTCTTCTTCTTCTTCTTCTTCTTCTTCTTCTTCTTCGTCTTCTTCTTCTTCTTCTTCTTCTTCTTCTTCTTCTTCTTCTTCTTCTTCTCCTCTTCTTCCTCTTCTTCTTCTTCTTCTTCTTCTTCTTTCTTCTTCTTCTTCTTCTTCTTCTTCTTCTTCTCTCTGTCTTCTTCTGTTCTCTTTCCTGGTCCTTGTCCTTGTCCTTGTCCTTGTCCTTCTGTCCTTGTCCTTGTCCTTGTCCTTGTCTTGTCCTTGTCCTTCTTCTTCTTCTTCTTCTTCTTCTCTTCTTCTTCTTCTTCTTCTTCTTCTTCTTCTTCTTCTTCTTCTTCTTCTTCTTCTTCTCTCTTCTCTTCTTCTTCTTCTTGTCCTTGTCTTGTCCTTGTCCTTGTCTCTGTGCCTTGTCCTTGTCCTTGTCCTTGTCCTTGTCCTGTCTTCTTCTTCTTCTCTTCTTCTTCTCTTCTTCTTCTTCTTCTTCTTCTTCTTCTTCTTCTCTTCTTCTTCTTCTTCTTCTTCTTCTTCTTCTTCTTCTTCTTCTTCTTCTTCTCTTCTTCTTCTTCTCTTCTTCTTCTTCTCTTCTCTTCTTCTTCTTCTCTTCTTCTTCTTCTTCTTCTTCTTCTTCTTCTTCTTCTTCTTCTTCTTCTTCTTCTTCTTCTTCTTCTTCTTCTTCTTCTTCTTCTTCTTCTTCTTCGTTCTTCTCTTCTTCTTCTTCTTTGCTTCTTCTCTTCTTCTTCTTCTTCTTCTCTTCTTCTTCTTCTTCTTCTTCTTCTTCTTCTTTCTTTTCTTCTTTCTTCTTCTCTTCTTCTTCTTCTTCTTCTTCTTCTGTCCTTGTCCTTGTCCTTGTCTCTGTCCTTGTCCTTGTCCTTGTCCTTGTCCTTGTCCTTGTTCTTCTTCTTCTTCTCCTCTTCACCCGGATCAGCCAGAGGCCTGCTGGCACCAAGAATCCTAATTCTTCCTAAGAAGCCTTGAAAGCAGTGAAACGCTCCTATGTTGCAATAACTCAGAACCTCATTCTGAGTGTTCCCGGCAGAAGTCATTCGGCTGAACACAACCGTGTACTAATTAGAGCCAGATGTAGGCAGTGCCGTTCCATAGTGCTGGATGGACAGTGGTGGCGTGACAAACAACTGAGCTCTACTTCTCAACACTTTAACAAAGTGCCATCAGTTGAGGTTGACCTTACTGCTCCGGTTGAGTAGAGTGTTGCCGTCAAAGCTGGAATCAGTAGCACTCAGGTGAGAAGAACGAGAAGCAGATATACCCAGTCCGCTGGCCGTGTCCTACGGGGACCAGCTTATCTGGCTGCCACGCCTGAATATTTGCACCCGCGGCAGAGCTAGGCAGGCGCAATTGTGCAGCAATGCAAACTGCATAACCTGGCCAAATTTCCCGGGTGTACAAGAAACCACGGGGGATTTACAAGGAGATGTTCACCCGGAACAGCCAGAGGCCTGCTGGCAGCAAGATTCCAGAATTCTTCCTAAGAAGGCTTGAAAGCAGTGAAACCTTCCTATGTTGCAATTTTTCAGAACCTCATTCTGAGTGTCCCCGGCAGAGGTCATTCGGCTGAACACAACCGTGGACTAATTAGAGCCAGATGTAGGCACTGCCGTCCATAGTGCTGGATGGACAGTGGTGGCGTGCCAAACAACTGAGCTCTAGTTCTCAACCCTTTCACAACGTGCCATCAGTTGAGGTTGAACTTACTGCTCCGGTTGAGTAAAGTGTAGCCGTCAAAGCTGGATTCAGTAGCACTCAGGTGAGAAGAAGCAGAAGCAGATATACCCAGTACGCTGGCCGTGTCCCCCGGGGACCAGCCTATCTGGCTGCCACGCCTGAATGTTTGCAACCGCAGCAGAGCTAGGCAGGCGCAATTGTGCAGCAATGCAAACTGCATAACCTGGCCAAATTTCATGGGTGTACAAGAAACCACGGGGGATTTACAAGGAGATGTTCCCCTGGAACACCCGGAGGCCTGCCGGCAGCACGATTCCAGAATTCTTCCTAAGAAGCCTTGAAAGCAGTGAAACGCTCCTATGTTGCAATAACTCAGAACTTCATTTTGACTGTTCCAGGCAGAGGTCATTTGGCTGAACAAAACCGTGGACTAATTAGAGCCAGAAGTAGGCAGTGCCGTCCATAGTGCTGGATGGACAGTTGTCGCTGGCCAAACAACTGAGGTCTAGTTCTCAACCCTTTCACAAATTGCCATCAGTTGAGGTTCAACTTAAATCTCCGGTTGAGTAGAGTGTAGCCGTCAAGGCTGGAATCAGTAGCACTCAGGTGAGAAGAAGGGGAAGCAAATATACCCAGTCCGCTGGCCGTGTCCTTTGGGGACCAGCCTATCTGGCTGCCACGCCTGAATGTTTGCAACTGCGGCAGAGCTAGGCAGGCGCAATCGTGCAGCAATGCAAACTGCATAACCTGGCCAAATTTAACGGGTGTACAAGAAACCACGGGGGATTTACAAGGAGACGTTCCCCCGGAGCAGCCGGAGGCCTGCCGGCAGCAAGATTCCGGAATTCTTCCTAAGAAGCCTTGAAAGCAGTGAAACGCTCCTATGTTGCAATAACTCAGAACCTCATTCTGAGTGTGCCCGGCAGAGGGCATTCAGCTGAACACAACCGTGGACCAATCAGAGCCAGATGTAGGCAGTGCCGTCCATAGTGCTGGATGGAGAGTGGTGGCGTGCCCAACAACTGAGCTCTAGTTCTCAACACTTTCACAAAGTGCCATAAGTTGAGGTTGAACTTAGTGCTCCGGTTGAGTAGAGTGTAGCCGTCAAAGCTGGAATCAGTAGCACTCAGGTGAGAAGAAGGGGAACTAGATATACCCAGTCAGCTGGCCGTGTCTTCCGGAGACTAGCCTATCTGGCTGCAACGCCTGAATATTTGCAACTGCGGCCGAGCTAGGCAGGCGCAATTTTGCAGCAATGCAAACTGCATAACCTGGTCAAATTTCACGGGTGTACAAGAAACCACTGGGGATTTACAAGGAGATGTTCACCCGGAACACCCGGAGGCCTGCCGGCAGCAAGATTCCGGAATTTTTCTTTAGAAGCCTTGAAAGCAGTGAAACGCTCCTATGTTGCAACAACTCAGAACCTCATTCTGAGTGTTCCCGGCAGAGGTCATTCAGCTGAACACAGCCGTGGACTAATTAGAGCCAGATGTAGGCAGTGCCGTCCATAGTGCTGGATGGAGAGTGGTGGCGTGCCCAACAACTGAGCTCTAGTTCTCAACACTTTCACAAAGTGCCATAAGTTGAGGTTCAGTTTAGTGTTCCGGTTGAGTAGAGTGTAGTTGTCAAAGCTGGAATCAGTAGCACTCAGGTGAGAAGAACGAGAAGCAGATATACCCAGTCCGCTGGCCGTGTCCTACGGGGACCAGCTTATCTGGCTGCCATGCCTGAATGTTTGCAAGCGAGGCAGAGCTAGGCAGGCGTAATTGTGCAGCAATGCAAACTGCATAACCTGGCCAAATTTCACGGGTGTACAAGAAACCCCGGGGGATTTACAAGAAGATGTTCGCCCGGAAGAGCCGGAGGCCTGCCGGCAGCAAGATTCCGGAATTCTTCCTAAGAAGCCTTGAAAGCAGTGAAACGCTCCTATGTTGCAATACCTAAGAAACTCATTCTGAGTGTTCCCGGCAGAGGTCATTCAGCTGAACACAACCGTGGACCAATCAGAGCCAGATGTAGACAGTGCCGTCCATAGTGCTGGATGGAGAGTGGTGGCGTGCCCAACAACTGAGCTCTAGTTCTCAACACTTTCACAAAGTGCCATAAGTTGAGGTTGACCTTAGTGCTCCGGTTGAGTAGAGTGTAGCCGTCAAAGCTGGAATCAGTAGCACTCAGGTGAGAAGAAGGGGAAGCAGATATACCCAGTCCGCTGGCCGTGTCCTACGGCGACCAGGCTATCTGGCTGCCACGCCTGAATATTTGCAACCGCGGCAGAGCTAGGCAGGCTCAATTGTGCAGCAATGCAAACTGCATAACCTGGCCAAATTTTCCGGTTGTACAAGAAACCACGTGGGATTTACAAGGAGATGTTCACCCGGAACAGCCGGAGGCCTGCTGGCAGCAAGATTCCGGAATTCTTCCTACGAAGCCTTGAAAGCAGTGAAACGCTCCTATGTTGAAATACCTCCGAACCTCATTCTGAGTGTTCCCGGCAGAGGTCATTCGGCTGAACACAACCGTGGACAAATCAGAGCCAGATGTAGGCCGTGCCGTCCATAGTGCTGGATGGAGAGTGGTGGCGTGCCCAACAACTGAGCTCTAGTTCTCAACACTTTCACAAAGTGCCATAAGTTGAGGTTGAACTTAGTGCTCCGGTTGAGTAAAGTGTAGCCGTCAAAGCTGGAATCAGTAGCACTCAGGTGAGAAGAAGGGGAAGCAGATATACCCAGTCAGCTGGCCGTGTCTTCCGGAGAATAGCCTATCTGGCTGCCACGCCTGAATATTTGGAACTGCGGCCGAGCTAGGGAGGCGCAATTTTGCAGCAATGCAAACTGCATAACCTGGCCAAATTTCCCGGGTGTACAAGAAACCACGGGGGATTTACAAGGAGATGTTCACCCGGAACAGCCGCAGGCCTGCCGGCAGCAAGGTTCCGGAATTTTTCTTTAGAAGTCTTGAAAGCAGTGAAACGCTCCTATGTTGCAATAACTCAGAACCTCATTCAGAGTGTTCCCGGCAGAGTTCATTTGACTGAACACAACCGTGGACTAATTAGAGCCAGATGTAGGCAGTGCCGTCCATAGTGCTGAATGGACAGTAGTGGCGTGCCCAACAACTGAGCTCTAGTTCTCAACACTTTCAGAAAGTGCCATAAGTTGAGGTTCAGCTTACTGCTCCGGTTGAGTAGAGTGTAGCTGTCAAAGATGGAATCAGTAGCACTCAGGTGAGAAGAACGAGAAGCAGATATACCCAGTCCGCTGGCCGTGTCCTACGGGGACCAGCCTATCTGGCTTCCACCCCTGAATATTTGCAACCGAGGCAGAGCTAAGCAGGCGCAATTGTGCAGCAATGCAAACTGCATAACCTGACCAAATTTCACGGGTGTACGAGAAACCACCGGGGATTTACAAGGAGATGTTCACCCGGAACAGCCGGAGGCCTGGCGGCAGCAAGAATCCGGAATTCTTCCTAAGAAGCCTTGAAAGCAGTGAAACGCTCCTATGTTGCAACAACTCAGAACCTCATTCTGAGTGTTCCCGGCAGAGGTCATTCAGCTGAACACAGCCGTGGACTAATTAGAGCCAGATGTAGGCAGTGCCGTCCATAGTGCTGGATGGACAGTGGTGGCGTGCCCAACAACTGAGCTCTAGTTCTCAACACTTTCACAAAATGCCATAAGTTGAGGTTCAGCTTAGTGTTCCAGTTGAGTAGAGTGTAGCTGTCAAAGCTGGAATCAGTAGCACTCAGGTGAGAAGAACGAGAAGCAGATATACCCAGTCCGCTGGCCGTGTCCTACGGGGACCAGCTTATCTGGCTGCCATGCCTGAATGTTTGCAAGCGAGGCAGAGCTAGGCAGGCGCAATTGTGCAGCAATGCAAACTGCATAACCTGGCCAAATTTAACGGGTGTACAAGAAACCACGGAGGATTTACAAGGAGATGTTCGCCCGGAAGAGCCGGAGGCCTGCCGGCAGCAAGATTCCGGAATTCTTCCTAAGAAGCCTTGAAAGCAGTGAAACGTTCCTATGTTGGATTACCTAAGAAACTCATTCTGAGTGTTCCCGGCAGAGGTCATTCAGCTGAACACAACCGTGGACCAATCAGAGCCAGATGTAGGCAGTGCCGTCCATAGTGCTGGATGGAGAGTGGTGGCGAGCCCAACAACTGAGCTCTAGTTCTCAACACTTTCACAAAGTGCCATAAGTTGAGGTTGAACTTAGTGCTCCGGTTGAGTAAAGTGTAGCCGTCAAAGCTGGAATCAGTAGCACTCAGGTGAGAAGAAGAGGAAGGAGATATACCCAGTCCGCTGGCCGTGTCCTAAGGGGCAGTCCTATCTGGCTGTCACGCCTGAATATTTGCAACCGCGGCAGAGCTAGGCAGGCGCAATTGTGCAGCAATGCAAAATGCATAACCTGGCCAAATTTCACGGGTGTACAAGAAACCACGGGGGATTTACAAGCAGATGTTCACCCGGAACAGCTGGAGGCCTGCCGGCAGCAAGATTCCGGAATTCTTCCTTAGAAGCCTTGAAAGCAGTGAAACGCTCCTATGTTGCAATAACTCAGAACCTCATTCTGAGTGTTCCCGGCAGAGGTCATTCGGCTGAACACAACCGTGGACTAATTAGAGCCAGATGTAGGCAGTGCCGTCCATAGTGCTGGATGGACAGTGGTGGCGTGCACAACAACTTAGCTCTAGTTCTCAACACTTTCACAAAGTGCCATAAGTTGAGGTTCAGCTTACTGCTCCGGTTGAGTAGAGTGTAGCTGTCAAAGCTGGAATCAGTAGCACTCAGGTGAGAAGAACGAGAAGCAGATATACCCAGTCCAATGGCCGTGTCTTCCGGGGACCAGCCTATCTGGCTGCCACGCCTGAATGTTTGCAACCGCGGCAGAGCTAGGCAGGCGCAATTGTGCTGCAATGCAAACTGCATAACTTGGCCAAATTTCACGGGTGTACAAGAAACCACGGGGGATTTACAAGGACATGTTCACCCGGAACCGCCGGAGGCCTGCCGGCAGCAAGATTCCGGAATTCTTCCTAAGAAGCCTTGAAAGCAGTGAAACGCTCCTATGTTGCCATAACTCAGAACCTCATTCTGAGTGTTCCCGGCAGAGGTCATTTCGGCTGAACACAACCGTGGACTAATTAGAGCCAGATGTAAGCAGTGCCGTCCATAGTGCTGGATGGACAGTGGTGGCGTGCCCAACAACTGAGCTCTAGTTCTCAACACTTTCACAATTCCATAACTTGAGGTTCAGCTTACTGCTCCGGTTGAGTAGAGTGTAGCTGTCAAAGATGGAACCAGTAGCACTCAGGTGAGAAGAACGAGAAGCAGATATACCCACTCTGCTGGCCGTTTCCTACGGGGACCAGCCTATCTGGCTGCCACGCCTGAATGTTTGAAACCGCGCCAGAGGTAGGCAGGCCCAATCGTGCAGCAATGCAAACTGCATAACCTGGCCAAATTTCACGGGTGTACAAGAAACCACGGGGGATTTACAAGGAGATGTTCACCCGGAACCGCCGGAGGCCTGCCGGCAGCAAGATTCCGGAATTCTTGGTAAGAAGCCTTGAAAGCAGTGAAACCCTCCTATGTTGCAATAACTCAGAACCTCATTCTGAGTGTTGCCGGCAGAGGGCATTAAGCTGAACACAACCGTGGAGTAATTAGAGCCAGATGTAGGCAGTGCCGTCCATAGAGCTGGATGGACAGTGGTGGCGTGCACAACAACTGAGCTCTAGTTCTCAACACTTTCACAAAGTGCCATAATTTGCGGTTCAGCTTACTGCTCCGGTTGAGTAGAGTATAGCTGTCAAAGCTGGAATCAGTAGCACTCAGGTGAGAAGAACGAGAAGCAGATATACCGAGTCCGCTGGCCGTTTCGTCCAGGGACCAGCCTATCTGGCTGCCACGCCTGAATGTTTGCAACCGCGGCAGAGCTAGGCAGGAGCAATTGTGCAGCAATGCAAACTGCATTATCTGGCCAAATTTCACGGGTGTACAAGAAACCACGGGGGATTTACAAGTAGATGTTCACCCGGAACAGCCGGAGGCCTGCCGGCAGCAAGATTCCGGAATTCTTCCTAAGAAGCCTTGAAAGCAGTGAAACGCTCCTATGTTGCAATAACTCAGAACCTCATTCTTAGTGATCCAGGCAGAGTTCATTCGGCTATACACAACCGTGGTCTAATTAGAGCCACATGCAGGCAGTGCCGTCCATAGTGCTGGATGGAGAGCGGTGGCATGCCCAACAACTGAACTCTAGTTCTCAACACTTTCACAAAGTGCCATCAGTTGAGGTTCAGCTTACTGCTCCGGTTGAGTACAGTATAGCTGTCAAACCTGGAATCAGTAGCACTCAGGTGAGAAGAACGAGAAGCAGATATACACAGTCTGCTGGCCTTGTACTACGGGGACCACCCTATCTGGCTGCCACGCCTGAATGTTTGCAACCGGGGCAGAGCTAGGCAGGCGCAATCGTGCAGCAATGCAAACTGCATAACCTGGCCAAATTTCACGGGTGTACAAGAAACCACGGGGGATTTACAAGCAGATGTTCACCTGGAACCGCCGGAGGACTGCCGGCAGCAAGATTCCGGAATTCTTCCTAAGAAGCCTTGAAAGCAGTGAAACGCTCCTATGTTGCAATACCTCAGAACCTCATTCTGAGTTTTCCCCTGCAGAGGTCATTTGGCTGAACACAACCATGGACTAATTAGAGCCAGATGTAGGCAGTGCCGTCCATAGTGCTGGATGGACAGTGGTGGCGTGCCCAACAACTGAGCTCTAGTTCTCAACACTTTCACAAAGTGCCATAAGTTGAGGTTCAGCTTAATGCTCCGGTTGAGTAGAGTGTAGCTGTCAAAGCTGGAATCAGTAGCACTCAGGTGAGAAGAACGAGAAGCAGATATACCCAGTCCGCTGGCCGTGTCTTCCGGGGACCAGCCTGTCTGGCTGCCACGCCTGAATGTTTGCAACCTC
The DNA here is from genome assembly GCF_024711535.1 of Dipodomys merriami. Taxonomy (NCBI): domain Eukaryota; kingdom Metazoa; phylum Chordata; class Mammalia; order Rodentia; family Heteromyidae; genus Dipodomys; species Dipodomys merriami. The sequence goes on along the minus strand of NW_027204047.1, from coordinate 33,995 downwards.
GGCAGAGCTAGTCAGGCCCAATTGTGCACCAATGCAAACTGCATAACCTGGCCAAATTTCACGGGTGTACAAGAAACCTCCGGGGATTTACAAGGAGATGTTCACCCGGAACAGCCGGAGGACTGCCGGCAGCAAGATTCCGGAATTCTTCCAAAGAAGCCTTGAAAGCAGTGAAAAGCTCCTGTGTTGCAATAACTCAGAACCTTATTCTGAGTGTTCCCGGCAGAGGTCATTCAGCTGAACACAACCGTGGACTAATTAGAGCCAGAAGTAGGCAGTGACGACCATAGTGCTGGATGGACCGTGGTGGTGTGCCCAACAACTGAGCTCCAGTTCTCAACACTTTCACAAAGTGCCATCAGTTGAGGTTCAGTATACTGCTCCGTTTGAGTAGAGTGTAGCCGTCAGAGCTGGAATCAGTAGCACTCAGGTGAGAAGAAGGGGAAGGAGATATACCCAGTCCGCTGGCCGTGTCTTCCGTGGACCAGCCTATCTGGCTGCCACGCCTGAATGTTTGCAACCGCGGCAGAGCTAGGCAGGCGCAAATGTGCAGCAATGCAAACTCCATAACCTGGCCAAATTTCAGGGGTGTACAAGAAACCTCGGGGGATTTACAAGGAGATGTTCACCCGGAACCGCCGGAGGCCTGTCGGCAGCAAATTTCTGGAATTCTTCCTAAGAAGCCTTGAAAGCAGTGAAACGCCCATATGATGCAATAATTCAGAACCTCATTCTGAGTGTTACCGGCAGAGGTCCTTCGGCTGAACACAACCGTGGACTAATTAGAGCCAGATGTAGGCAGTGCCGTCCATAGTGCTGGATGGTCTGGTGGCGTGCACAACAACTGAGCTCTAGTTCTCAACACTTTCACAAAGTGCCATAAGTTGAGGTTCAGCTTACTGCTCCGGTTGAGTAGAGTGTAGCTGTCAAAGCTGGAATCAGTAGCACTCAGGTGAGAAGAAGGGGAAGGAGATATACCCAGTCCGCTGGCCGTATCCTGCGGGGACCAGCCTACCTGGCTGCCACACCTGAACGTTTGCAACCGCGGCAGAGCTAGGCAGGCGCAATCATGCAGCAATGCAAACTGCATAACCTGGCCAAATTTCACGGGTGTACAAGAAACCACGGGGGATTTACAAGGAGATGTTCACCCGGAACAGCCGGAGGCCTGCCGGCAGCAATATTACGGAATTCTTCCAAAGAAGCCTTGAAAGCACTGAAACGCTCCTATGTTGCAATAACTCAGAACCTCATTCTGACTGTTCCCGGCAGAGGTCATTTCGGCTGAACACAACCGTGGACTAATTAGAGGCAGATGTAGGCCGTAACGTCCATAGTGCTGGATGGACAGTGGTGGCGTGCCCAACAACTGAGCTCTAGTACTCAACACTTTCACAAATTGCCATAATTTGAGGTTCAGCTTACTGCTCCGGTTTAGTAGAGTGTAGCTGTCAAAGCTGGAATCAGTAGCACTCAGGTGAGAAGAACGAGAAGCAGATATACCCACTCCGCTGGCCGTGTCCTACGGGGACCAGCCTATCTGGCTGCCACGCCTGAATGTGTGCAACTGCGGCAGAGCTAGGCAGGCGCAATCGTGCAGCAACGCAAACTGCATAATCTGGCCAAATTTCCCGGGTGTACAAAAAACCACGGGGGATTTACAAGGAGATGTTCACCCGGAACAGCCGGAGGCCTGCTGAAAGCAAGATTCCGGAATTTTTCCTAAGAAGCCTTGAAAGCAATGAAACGCCCCTATGTTGCAATAATTCAGAACCTCATTCTGAGTTTTCCCAGCAGAGGTCATTCGGCTGAACACAACCGTGGACTAATTAGAGCCAGATGTAGGCAGTGCCGTCCATAGTGCTGGATGGACAGTGGTGGCGTGCCCAACAACTGAGCTCCAGTTCTCAACACTTTCACAAAGTGCCATAAGTTGAGGTTCAGCTTACTGCTCCGGTTGAGTAGAGTGTAGCTGTCAAAGCTGGAATCAGTAGCACTCAGGTGAGAAGAACGAGAAGCAGATATACGCACACCGCTGGCCGTGTCCTACGGTGACCAGCCGATCTGGCTGCCACGCCTGAATGTTTGCAACCGCGGCAGAGGTAGGCAGGCCCAATCGTGCAGCAATGCAAAATGCATAACCTGGCCAAATTTCACGGGTGTATAAGAAACCACGGGGGATTGACAAGGAGATGTTCACCCGGAACAGCCGGAGGCCTGCGGGCAGCAAGATTCCGGAATTCTTCCTTAGAAGCCTTGAAAGCAGTGAAACGCTCCTATGTTGCAATAACTCAGAACCTCATTCTGAGTGTTCCCGGCAGAGGTCATTCGGCTGAACACAACCGTGGACTAATTAGAGCCAGATGTAGGCAGTACCGTCCCTAGTGCTGGATGGATAGTGGTGACGTGCCAAACAACTGAGCTCTAGTTCTCAACACTTTCACAAAGTGCCATAAGTTGAGGTTCAGCTTACTCCTCCGGTTGAGTAGAGTGAAGCTGTCAAAGCTGGAATCAGTAGCACTCAGGTGAGAAGAACGAGAAGCAGATATAACCAGTCCGCTGGCAGTGTCCCACGGGGACCAGCCTATCTGGCTGCCACGCCTGAATGTTTGCAACATCGGCAGAGCTAGGCAGGCGCAATTGTGCAGCAATGCAAACTGCATTACCTGGCCAAATTTCACGGGTGTACAAGAAACCACGGGGGATTTACAAGCAGATGTTCACCCGGAACTGCCGGAGGCCTGCCGGCAGCAAGATTCTGGAATTCTTCCTAAGAAGCCTTGAAAGCAGTGAAACGCTCCTATGTTGCAATACCTCAGAACCTCATTCTTAGTGATCCAGGCAGAGTTCATTTGACTGAACACAACCGTGGACTAATTAGATCCAGATGTAGGCAGTGCCGTCCATAGTGCTGAATGGACAGTAGTGGCGTGCCCAACAACTGAGCTCTAGTTCTCAACACTTTCAGAAAGTGCCATAAGTTGAGGTTCAGCTTACTGCTCCGGTTGAGTAGAGTGTAGCTGTCAAAGATGGAATCAGTAGCACTCAGGTGAGAAGAACGAGAAGCAGATACACCCAGTCCGCTGGCCGTGTCCTACGGGGACCAGCCAATCTGGCTTCCACCCCTGAATATTTGCAAGCGAGGCAGAGCTAAGCAGGTGCAATTGTGCAGCAATGCAAACTGCAAAACCTGACCAAATTTCACGGGTGTACAAGAAACCACGGGGGATTTACAAGGAGATGTTCACCCGGACCAGCTGGAGGCCTGCCGGCAGCAAGATTCCGGAATTCTTCCTAAGAAGCCTTGAAAGCAGTGAAACACTCCTATGTTGCAATAACTCAGAACCTCATTCTGAGTGTTCCCGGCAGAGGTCATTCGGCTGAACACAACCGTGGACTAATTAGAGCCAGATGTAGGCAGTGCCGTCCATAGTGCTGGATGGACTGTGGTGGCGTGACAAACAACTGAGCTCTAGTTCTCAACACTTTCACAAAGTGCCATCAGTAGAGGTTCAGCTTACAGCTCCGGTTGAGTAGAGTGAAGCTGTCAAAGCTGGAATCAGTAGCACTCTGGTGAGAAGAACGAGAAGCAGATATACCCAGTCCACTTGCAGTGTCCTACGGGGACCAGCCTATCTGGCTGCCACGCCTGAATGTTTGCAACCGCGGCAGAGCTAGGCAGGCGCAATTGTGCAGCAATGCAAACTGCATAACCTGGCAAAATTTCACGGGTGTTCAAGAAACCACGGGGGATTTACAAGGACATGTTCACCCAGACCAGCTGGAGCCCTGCCGGCAGCAAGATTCCGGAATTCTTCCTAAGTAGCCTTGAAAGCAGTGAAACGCTCCTATGTTGCAATAACTCAGAACCTAATTCTGAGTGTTCCCGACAGAGGTCATTCGGCTGAACACAACCGTGGACTAATTAGAGGCAGATGTAGGCAGTGCCGTCCATAGTGCTGGATGGACAGTGGTGGCGTGACCAACAACTGAGCTGTAGTCCTCAACACTTTCACAAAATGCCATAGTTGAGATTCAGCTTACTGCTCCTGTTGAGTAGAGTGAAGCTGTCAAAGCTGGAATCAGTAGCACTCAGGTGAGAAGAACGAGAAGCAGATATACCCAGTCCGCTGGCCTTGTCCTACAGGGAGCAGCCTATATGGCTGCCACGCCTGAATATTTGCAACCACGGCAGAGCTAGGCAGGCGTAATTGTGCAGAAGTGCAAACTGCATAATCTGGCCAAATTTCACGGGTGTACAAGAAACCACGGGGGATTTACAAGTAGATGTTCACCCGGAACAGCCGGAGGCCTGCCGGCAGCAAGATTCCAGAATTCTTCCTAAGAAGGCTTGAAAGCTTGAAACGCTCCTATGTTGCAATACCTCAAAACCTCATTCTGAGTGTTCCCAGCAGAGGTCATTCGGCTGAACACAACCGTGGACTAATTAGAGCCAGATGTAGGCAGTGCTGTCCATAGTACTGGATGTACAATGGTGTCGTGCCAAACAACTGAATTCTAGTTCTCAACACTTTCACAAAGTGCCATAAGTTGAGGTTGACCTTACTGCTCCGGTTGAGTAGAGTGTTGCCATCAAAGCTGGAATCAGTAGCACTCAGGTGAGAAGAAGGGGAAGCAGATATACCCAGTCCGCTGGCCGTGTCATACGGTGACCAGCCTATCTGGCTGCCACCCCTGATTGTTTGCAACCGCGGCAGAGCTAGGCAGGCGAAATTGTGCAGCAATGCAAACTGCATAACCTGGCCAAATTTCACGGGTGTACAAGAAACCACGGGGGATTTACAAGGAGATGTTCACCCGGATCAGCCAGAGGCCTGCTGGCACCAAGAATCCTAAATTCTTCCTAAGAAGCCTTGAAAGCAGTGAAACGCTCCTATGTTGCAATAACTCAGAACCTCATTCTGAGTGTTCCCGGCAGAAGTCATTCGGCTGAACACAACCGTGGACTAATTAGAGCCAGATGTAGGCAGTGCCGTCCATAGTGCTGGATGGACAGTGGTGGCGTGAAAAAAAACTGAGCTCTAGTTCTCAACACTTTCACAAAGTGCCATCAGTTGAGGTTCAGCTTACTGCTCCGGTTGAGTAGAGTGTTGCCGTCAAAGCTGGAATCAGTAGCACTCAGGTGAGAAGAACGAGAAGCAGATATACCCACTCCGCTGGCCGTGTCCTACGGGGACCAGCCTATCTGGCTGCCACGCCTGAATGTGTGCAACTGCGGCAGAGCTAGGCAGGCGCAATCGTGCAGCAACGCAAACTGCATAATCTGGCCAAATTTCCCGGGTTTACAAAAAACCACGGGGGATTTACAAGGAGATGTTCACCCGGAACAGCCGGAGGCCTGCTGAAAGCAAGATTCCGGAATTTTTCCTAAGAAGCCTTGAAAGCAATGAAACGCCCCTATGTTGCAATAATTCAGAACCTCATTCTGAGTTTTCCCAGCAGAGGTCATTCGGCTGAACACAACCGTGGACTAATTAGAGCCAGATGTAGGCAGTGCCGTCCATAGTGCTGGATGGACAGTGGTGGCGTGCCCAACAACTGAGCTCCAGTTCTCAACACTTTCACAAAGTGCCATAAGTTGAGGTTCAGCTTACTGCTCCGGTTGAGTAGAGTGTAGCTGTCAAAGCTGGAATCAGTAGCACTCAGGTGAGAAGAACGAGAAGCAGATATACCCAGTCCGCTGTCCGTGTCCTACGGGGACCAGCCTATCTGGCTGCCACGCCTGAATGTTTGCAACCGCGGCAGAGCCAGGCATGCGCAATCGTGCAGCAATGCAAACTGCATAACCTAGCCAAATTTCACGGGTGTACAAGAAACCACGGGGGATTTACAAGCAGATGTTCACCCGGAACAGCCGGAGGCCTGCCAGCAGCAAGATTCCGGAATTCTTCCTAAGAAGCCTTGAAAGCAGTGAAACGCTCCTATGTTGGAATACCTCAGAACCTCATTCTGAGTGTTGCCGGCAGAGGTCATTCGGCTGAACACAACCGTGGACTAATTAGAGCCAGATGTAGGCAGTGCCGTCCATAGTGCTGGATGGACAGTGGTGGCGTGCAAAACAACTGAGCTCTAGTTCTCAACCCTTTCACAAAGTGCCATAAGTTGAGGTTCAGCTTACTGCTCGGTTGAGTAGAGTGTAGCTGTCAAAGCTGGAATCAGTAGCACTCAGGTGAGAAGAACGAGAAGCAGATATACGCACACCGCTGGCCGTGTCCTACGGTGACCAGCCTATCTGGCTGCCACGCCTGAATGTTTGCAACCGCGGCAGAGGTAGGCAGGCCCAATCTTGCAGCAATGCAAAATGCATAACCTGGCCAAATTTCACGGGTGTATAAGAAACCACGGGGGATTTACAAAGAGATGTTCACCCGGAACAGCCGGAGGCCTGCGGGCAGCAAGATTCCGGAATTCTTCCTTAGAAGCCTTGAAAGCAGTGAAACGCTCCTATGTTGCAATAACTCAGAACCTCATTCTGAGTGTTCCCGGCAGAGGTCATTCGGCTGAACACAACCGTGGACTAATTAGAGCCAGATGTAGGCAGTGCCGTCCATAGTGCTGGATGGACAGTGGTGGCGTGCACAACAACTTAGCTCTAGTTCTCAACACTTTCACAAAGTGCCATAAGTTGAGGTTCAGCTTACTCCTCCGGTTGAGTAGAGTGTAGCTGTCAAAGCTGGAATCAGTAGCACTCAGGTGAGAAGAACGAGAAGCAGATATAACCAGTCCGCTGGCAGTGTCCCACGGGAACCAGCCTATCTGGCTGCCACGCCTGAATGTTTGCAACATCGGCAGAGCTAGGCAGGCGCAATTGTGCAGCAATGCAAACTGCATTACCTGGCCAAATTTCACGGGTGTACAAGAAACCACGGGGGATTTACAAGCAGATGTTCACCCGGAACTGCCGGAGGCCTGCCGGCAGCAAGATTCTGGAATTCTTCCTAAGAAGCCTTGAAAGCAGTGAAACGCTCCTATGTTGCAATACCTCAGAACCTCATTCTTAGTGATCCAGGCAGAGTTCATTTGACTGAACACAACCGTGGACTAATTAGATCCAGATGTAGGCAGTGCCGTCCATAGTGCTGAATGGACAGTAGTGGCGTGCCCAACAACTGAGCTCTAGTTCTCAACACTTTCAGAAAGTGCCATAAGTTGAGGTTCAGCTTACTGCTCCGGTTGAGTAGAGTGTAGCTGTCAAAGATGGAATCAGTAGCACTCAGGTGAGAAGAACGAGAAGCAGATATACCCACTCCGCTGGCCGTGTCCTACGGGGACCAGCCTATCTGGCTTCCACCCCTGAATATTTGCAACCGAGGCAGAGCTAAGCAGGCGCAATTGTGCAGCAATGCAAACTGCATAACCTGACCAAATTTCGCGGGTGTACAAGAAACTACCGGGGATTTACAAGGAGATGTTCACCCGGAACAGCCAGAGGCCTGGCGGCAGCAAGAATCCGGAATTCTTCCTAAGAAGCCTTGAAAGCAGTGAAACGCTCCTATGTTGCAACAACTCAGAACCTCATTCTGAGTGTTCCCGGCAGAGGTCATTCAGCTGAACACAGCCGTGGACTAATTAGAGCCAGATGTAGGCAGTGCCGTCCATAGTGCTGGATGGAGAGTGGTGGCGTGCCCAACAACTGAGCTCTAGTTCTCAACACTTTCACAAAGTGCCATAAGTTGAGGTTGAACTTAGTGCTGCGGTTGAGTAGAGTGTAGCCGTCAAAGCTGGAATCAGTAGCACTCAGGTGAGAAGAAGGGGAACTAGATATACCCAGTCAGCTGGCCGTGTCTTCCGGAGACTAGCCTATCTGGCTGCAACGCCTGAATATTTGCAACTGCGGCCGAGCTAGGCAGGCGCAATTTTGCAGCAATGCAAACTGCATAACCTGGCCAAATTTCCCGGGTGTACAAGAAACCACGGGGGATTTACAAGGAGATGTTCACCCGGAACACCCGGAGGCCTGCCGGCAGCAAGATTCCGGAATTTTTCTTTAGAAGCCTTGAAAGCAGTGAAACGCTCCTATGTTGCAATAACTCAGAACCTCATTCTGAGTGTTCCCGGCAGAGTTCATTTGACTGAACACAACCGTGGACTAATTAGAGCCAGATGTAGGCAGTGCCGTCCATAGTGCTGGATGGACAGTGGTGGCGTGCCCAACAACTGAGCTCCAGTTCTCAACACTTTCACAAAGTGCCATAAGTTGAGGTTCAGCTTACTGCTCCGGTTGAGTAGAGTGTAGCTGTCAAAGCTGGAATCAGTAGCACTCAGGTGAGAAGAACGAGAAGCAGATATACCCAGTCCGCTGTCCGTGTCCTACGGGGACCAGCCTATCTGGCTGCCACGCCTGAATGTTTGCAACCGCGGCAGAGCCAGGCATGCGCAATCGTGCAGCAATGCAAACTGCATAACCTAGCCAAATTTCACGGGTGTACAAGAAACCACGGGGGATTTACAAGCAGATGTTCACCCGGAACAGCCGGAGGCCTGCCAGCAGCAAGATTCCGGAATTCTTCCTAAGAAGCCTTGAAAGCAGTGAAACGCTCCTATGTTGGAATACCTCAGAACCTCATTCTGAGTGTTGCCGGCAGAGGTCATTCGGCTGAACACAACCGTGGACTAATTAGAGCCAGATGTAGGCAGTGCCGTCCATAGTGCTGGATGGACAGTGGTGGCGTGACAAACAACTGAGCTTTACTTCTCAACACTTTCACAAAGTGCCATCAGTTGAGGTTGACCTTACTGCTCCGGTTGAGTAGAGTGTTGCCGTCAAAGCTGGAATCAGTAGCACTCAGGTGAGAAGAACGAGAAGCAGATATACCCAGTCTGCTGGCCGTGTCCTACGGGGACCAGCTTATCTGGCTGCCATGCCTGAATGTTTGCAAGCGAGGCAGAGCTAGGCCGGCGCAATTGTGCAGCAATGCAAACTGCATAACCTGGCCAAATTTCACGGGTATACAAGAAACCACGGGGGATTTACAAGCAGATGTTCGCCCGGAAGAGCCGGAGGCCTGTCGGCAGCAAGATTCCGGAATTCTTCCTAAGAAGCCTTGAAAGCAGTGAAACGCTCCTATGTTGCAATACCTAAGAACCTCATTCTGAGTGTTCCCGGCAGAGGTCATTCAGCTGAACACAACCGTGGACCAATCAGAGCCAGATGTAGGCAGTGCCGTCCATAGTGCTGGATGGAGAGTGGTGGCGTGCCCAAAAACTGAGCTCTAGTTCTCAACACTTTCACAAAGTGCCATAAGTTGAGGTAGACCTTAGTGCTCCGGTTGAGTAGAGTGTAGCCGTCAAAGCTGGAATCAGTAGCACTCAGGTGAGAAGAAGGGGAAGCAGGTATACCCAGTCCGCTGGCCGTGTCCTACGGAGACCAGGCTATCTGGCTGCCACGCCTGAATATTTGCACCCGCGGCAGAGCTAGGCAGGCGCAATTGTGCAGCAATGCAAACTGCATAACCTGGCCAAATTTCCCGGGTGTACAAGAAACCACGGGGGATTTACAAGGAGATGTTCACCCGGAATAGCCAGAGGCCTGCTGGCAGCAAGATTATAGAATTCTTCCTAAGAAGGCTTGAAAGCAGTGAAACCTTCCTATGTTGCAATTTTTCAGAACCTCATTCTGAGTGTCCCAGGCAGAGGTCATTCGGCTCAACACAACCGTGGACTAATTAGAGCCAGATGTAGGCACTGCCGTCCATAGTGCTGGATGGACAGTGGTGGCGTGCCAAACAACTGAGCTCTAGTTCTCAACCCTTTCACAACGTGCCATCAGTTGAGGTTGAACTTACTGCTCCGGTTGAGTAAAGTGTAGCCGTCAAAGCTGGAATCAGTAGCACTCAGGTGAGAAGAAGCAGAAGCAGATATACCCAGTCCGCTGGCCGTGTCCCCCGGGGACCAGCCTATCTGGCTGCCACGCCTGAATGTTTGCAACCGCGGCAGAGCTAGGCAGGCGCAATTGTGCAGCAATGCAAACTGCATAACCTGGCCAAATTTCATGGGTGTACAAGAAACCACGGGGGATTTACAAGGAGATGTTCCCCTGGAACACCCGGAGGCCTGCCGGCAGCACGATTCCGGAATTCTTCCTAAGAAGCCTTGAAAGCAGTGAAACGCTCCTATGTTGCAATAACTCAGAACTTCATTTTGACTGTTCCAGGCAGAGGTCATTTGGCTGAACAAAACCGTGGACTAATTAGAGCCAGAAGTAGGCAGTGCCGTCCATAGTGCTGGATGGACAGTTGTCGCTGGCCAAACAACTGAGGTCTAGTTCTCAACCCTTTCACAAATTGCCATCAGTTGAGGTTCAACTTAAATCTCCGGTTGAGTAGAGTGTAGCCGTCAAGGCTGGAATCAGTAGCACTCAGGTGAGAAGAAGGGGAAGCAAATATACCCAGTCCGCTGGCCGTGTCCTTTGGGGACCAGCCTATCTGGCTGCCACGCCTGAATGTTTGCAATTGCGGCAGAGCTAGGCAGGCGCAATCGTTCAGCAATGAAAACTGCATAACCTGGCCAAATTTAACGGGTGTACAAGAAACCACGGGGATTTACAAGGAGACGTTCCCCCGGAACAGCCGGACGCCTGCCGGCAGCAAGATTCCGGAATTCTTCCTAAGAAGCCTTGAAAGCAGTGAAACGCTCCCATGTTGCAATAACTCAGAACCTCATTCTGAGTGTGCCCGGCAGAGGGCATTCAGCTGAACACAACCGTGGACCAATCAGAGCCAGATGTAGGCAGTGCCGTCCATAGTGCTGGATGGAGAGTGGTGGCGTGCCCAACAACTGAGCTCTAGTTCTCAACACTTTCACAAAGTGCCATAAGTTGAGGTTGAACTTAGTGCTCCGGTTGAGTAGAGTGTAGCCGTCAAAGCTGGAATCAGTAGCACTCAGGTGAGAAGAAGGGAAACTAGATATACCCAGTCAGCTGGCCGTGTCTCCCGGAGACTAGCCTATCTGGCTGCAACGCCTGAATATTTGCAACTGCGGCCGAGCTAGGCAGGCGCAATTTTGCAGCAATGCAAACTGCATAAACTGGCCAAATTTCACGGGTGTACAAGAAACCACGGGGGATTTACAAGGAGATGTTCACCCGGAACACCCGGAGGCCTGCCGGCAGCAAGATTCCGGAATTTTTCTTTAGAAGCCTTGAAAGCAGTGAAACGCTCCTATGTTGCAACAACTCAGAACCTCATTCTGAGTGTTCCCTGCAGAGTTCATTTGACTGAACACAACCGTGGACTAATTAGATCCAGATGTAGGCAGTGCCGTCCATAGTGCTGAATGGACAGTAGTGGCGTGCCCAACAACTGAGCTCTAGTTCTCAACACTTTCAGAAAGTGCCATAAGTTGAGGTTCAGCTTACTGCTCCGGTTGAGTAGAGTGTAGCTGTCAAAGATGGAATCAGTAGCACTCAGGTGAGAAGAACGAGAAGCAGATATACCCAGTCCGCTGGCCGTGTCCTACGGGGACCAGCCTATCTGGCTTCCACCCCTGAATATTTGCAACCGAGGCAGAGCTAAGCAGGCGCAATTGTGCAGCAATGCAAACTGCATAACCTGACCAAATTTCACGGGTGTACAAGAAACCACCGGGGATTTACAAGGAGATGTTCACCCGGAACAGCCGGAGGCCTGGCGGCAGCAAGAATCCGGAATTCTTCCTAAGAAGCCTTGAAAGCAGTGAAACGCTCCTATGTTGCAATAACTCAGAACCTCATTCTGAGTGTTCCCGACAGAGGTCATTCGGCTGAACACACCCGTGGACTAATTAGAGCCAGATGTAGGCAGTGCCGTCCATAGTGCTGGATGGACAGTGGTGGCGTGACCAACAACTGAGCTCTAGTCCTCAACACTTTCACAAAAGGCCATAGTTGAGATTCAGCTTACTGCTCCTGTTGAGTAGAGTGAAGCTGTCAAACCTGGAATCAGTAGCACTCAGGTGAGAAGAACGAGAAGCAGATATACCCAGTCCACTGGCCTTGTCCTACAGGGAGCAGACTATATAGCTGCCACGCCTGAATATTTGCAACCACGGCAGAGCTAGGCAGGTGTAATTGTGCAGAAGTGCAAACTGCACAATCTGGCCAAATTTCACCGGTGTACAAGAAACCACGGGGGATTTACAAGGAGATGTTCACCCGGAACAGCCGGAGGCCTGCCGACAGCAAGATTCCGGAATTCTTCCTAAGAAGGCTTGAAAGCTTGAAACGCTCCTATTTTGCAATACCTCAGAACCTCATTCTGAGTGTTCCCAGCAGAGGTCATTCGGCTGAACACAACCGTGGACTAATTAGAGCCAGATGTAGGCAGTGCCGTGCATAGTGCTGGATGTACAATGGTGTCGTGCCAAACAACTGAGCTCTAGTTCTCAACACTTTCACAAAGTGCCATAAGTTGAGGTTGACCTTACTGCTCCGGTTGAGTAGAGTGTTGCCATCAAAGCTGGAATCAGTAGCACTCAGGTGAGAAGAAGGGGAAGCAGATATACCCAGTCCGCTGGCCGTGTCCTACGGTGACCAGCCTATCTGGCTGCCACCCCTGATTGTTTGCAACCGCGGCAGAGCTAGGCAGGCGCAATTGTGCAGCAATGCAAACTGCATAACCTGGCCACATTTCACGGGTGTACAAGAAACCACGGAGGATTTACAAGGAGATGTTCATCCGGATCAGCCAGAGGCCTGCTGGCACCAAGAATCCTAAATTCTTCCTAAGAAGCCTTGAAAGCAGTGAAACGCTCCTATGTTGCAATACCTCAGAACCTCATTCTGAGTGTTCCAGGCAGAGGTCATTTGGCTGAACACAACCGTGGACTAATTAGAGCCAGATGTAGGCATTGCCGTCCATAGTGCTGGATAGACAGTGGTGGCGTGCCAAACAACTGAGTTCTAGTTCTCAACACTTTCACAAAGTGCCATCAGTTGAGGTTCAGCTTACTGCTCCGGTTAAGTAGAGTATAGCCGTCAAAGCTGGAATCAGTAGCACACAGGTGAGAAGAAATCGAAGTAGATATACCCAGTCCGCTGGCCGTGTCCTACTAGGACCAGACTATCCGGCTGCCACGCCTGAATGTTTGCAACCGCGGCAGAGCTAGGCAGGCGCAATTGTGCAGCAATGCAACCTGCAAACCTGGCCAAATTTCACGGGTATAAAGAAACCACGGGGGATTTACAAGGAGATGTTCACCCGGTACAGCCCAAGGCCTGCCGCAGCAAGAAACCGGAATTCTTCCTAAGGAGCCTTGAAAGCAGTGAAACGCTCCTATGTTGCAATACCTCATAACCTCATTATGAGTGTTCCCGGCAGAGGTCATTCAGCTGAACACAACCGTGGACAAATTAGAGCCAGATGTAGGCCGTGCTGTCCATAGTGCTGGATGGACAGTGGTGGCGTGCCAAACAACTGAGCTCTAGTTCTCATCACTTTCACAAAGTGCCATCAGTTGAGGTTCAGCTTACTGCTCCGTTTGAGTACAGTGTAGCTGTCAAGGCTGGAATCAGTAGCACTCAGGTGAGAAGAACGAGAAGCAGATATACCCAGTCGGCTCGCCTAGTCCTCCGGGGACCAGCCTATCTGGCTGCCACGCCTGAATGTTTGCAACCGCGGCAGAGCTAGGCAGGCGCAATTGTGCAGCAATGCAAACTGCATAACCTGGCCAAATTTCACGGGTGTACAAGAAACCACGGGGGATTTACAAGGAGATGTTCACCCGGATCAGCCAGAGGCCTGCTGGCACCAAGAATCCTAAATTCTTCCTAAGAAGCCTTGAAAGCAGTGAAACGCTCCTATGTTGCAATAACTCAGAACCTCATTCTGAGTGTTCCCGGCAGAAGTCATTCGGCTGAACACAACCGTGGACTAATTAGAGCCAGATGTAGGCAGTGCCGTCCATAGTGCTGGATGGACAGTGGTGGCGTGACAAACAACTGAGCTCTACTTCTCAACACTTTCACAAAGTGCCATCAGTTGAGGTTGACCTTACTGCTCCGGTTGAGTAGAGTGTTGCCGTCAAAGCTGGAATCAGTAGCACTCAGGTGAGAAGAACGAGAAGCAGATATACCCAGTCCGCTGGCCGTGTCCTACGGGGACCAGCATATCTGGCTGCCATGCCTGAATGTTTGCAAGCGAGGCAGAGCTAGGCAGGCGCAATTGTGCAGCAATGCAAACTGCATAACCTGGCCAAATTTCACGGGTATACAAGAAACCACGGGGGATTTACAAGCAGATGTTCGCCCGGAAGAGCCGGAGGCCTGTCGGCAGCAAGATTCCGGAATTCTTCCTAAGAAGCCTTGAAAGCAGTGAAACGCTCCTATGTTGCAATACCTAAGAACCTCATTCTGAGTGTTCCCGGCAGAGGTCATTCAGCTGAACACAACCGTGGATCAATCAGAGCCAGATGTAGGCAGTGCCGTCCATAGTGCTGGATGGAGAGTGGTGGCGTGCCCAAAAACTGAGCTCTAGTTCTCAACACTTTCACAAAGTGCCATAAGTTGAGGTAGACCTTAGTGCTCCGGTTGAGTAGAGTGTAGCCGTCAAAGCTGGAATCAGTAGCACTCAGGTGAGAAGAAGGGGAAGCAGGTATACCCAGTCCGCTGGCCGTGTCCTACGGAGACCAGGCTATCTGGCTGCCACGCCTGAATATTTGCACCCGCGGCAGAGCTAGGCAGGCGCAATTGTGCAGCAATGCAAACTGCATAACCTGGCCAAATTTCCCGGGTGTACAAGAAACCACGGGGGATTTACAAGGAGATGTTCACCCGGAACAGCCAGAGGCCTGCTGGCAGCAAGATTCCAGAATTCTTCCTAAGAAGGCTTGAAAGCAGTGAAACCTTCCTATGTTGCAATTTTTCAGAACCTCATTCTGAGTGTCCCCGGCAGAGGTCATTCGGCTGAACACAACCGTGGACTAATTAGAGCCAGATGTAGGCACTGCCGTCCATAGTGCTGGATGGACAGTGGTGGCGTGCCAAACAACTGAGCTCTAGTTCTCAACCCTTTCACAACGTGCCATCAGTTGAGGTTGAACTTACTGCTCCGGTTGAGTAAAGTGTAGCCGTCAAAGCTGGAATCAGTAGCACTCAGGTGAGAAGAAGCAGAAGCAGATATACCCAGTCCGCTGGCCGTGTCCCCCGGGGACCAGCCTATCTGGCTGCCACGCCTGAATGTTTGCAACCGCGGCAGAGCTAGGCAGGCGCAATTGTGCAGCAATGCAAACTGCATAACCTGGCCAAATTTCATGGGTGTACAAGAAACCACGGGGGATTTACAAGGAGATGTTCCCCTGGAACACCCGGAGGCCTGCCGGCAGCACGATTCCGGAATTCTTCCTAAGAAGCCTTGAAAGCAGTGAAACGCTCCTATGTTGCAATAACTCAGAACTTCATTTTGACTGTTCCAGGCAGAGGTCATTTGGCTGAACAAAACCGTGGACTAATTAGAGCCAGAAGTAGGCAGTGCCGTCCATAGTGCTGGATGGACAGTTGTCGCTGGCCAAACAACTGAGGTCTAGTTCTCAACCCTTTCACAAATTGCCATCAGTTGAGGTTCAACTTAAATCTCCGGTTGAGTAGAGTGTAGCCGTCAAGGCTGGAATCAGTAGCACTCAGGTGAGAAGAAGGGGAAGCAAATATACCCAGTCCGCTGGCCGTGTCCTTTGGGGACCAGCCTATCTGGCTGCCACGCCTGAATGTTTGCAACTGCGGCAGAGCTAGGCAGGCGCAATCGTGCAGCAATGCAAACTGCATAACCTGGCCAAATTTAACGGGTGTACAAGAAACCACGGGGGATTTACAAGGAGACGTTCCCCCGGAACAGCCGGAGGCCTGCCGGCAGCAAGATTCCGGAATTCTTCCTAAGAAGCCTTGAAAGCAGTGAAACGCTCCTATGTTGCAATAACTCAGAACCTCATTCTGAGTGTGCCCGGCAGAGGGCATTCAGCTGAACACAACCGTGGACCAATCAGAGCCAGATGTAGGCAGTGCCGTCCATAGTGCTGGATGGAGAGTGGTGGCGTGCCCAACAACTGAGCTCTAGTTCTCAACACTTTCACAAAGTGCCATAAGTTGAGGTTGAACTTAGTGCTCCGGTTGAGTAGAGTGTAGCCGTCAAAGCTGGAATCAGTAGCACTCAGGTGTGAAGAAGGGGAACTAGATATACCCAGTCAGCTGGCCGTGTCTTCCGGAGACTAGCCTATCTGGCTGCAACGCCTGAATATTTGCAACTGCGGCCGAGCTAGGCAGGCGCAATTTTGCAGCAATGCAAACTGCATAACCTGGCCAAATTTCACTGGTGTACAAGAAACCACGGGGGATTTACAAGGAGATGTTCACCCGGAACACCCGGAGGCCTGCCTGCAGCAAGATTCCGGAATTTTTCTTTAGAAGCCTTGAAAGCAGTGAAACGCTCCTATGTTGCAACAACTCAGAACCTCATTCTGAGTGTTCCCGGCAGAGTTCATTTGACTGAACACAACCGTGGACTAATTAGATCCAGATGTAGGCAGTGCCGTCCATAGTGCTGGATGGAGAGTGGTGGCGTGCCCAACAACTGAGCTCTAGTTCTCAACACTTTCACAAAGTGCCATAAGTTGAGGTTCAGTTTAGTGTTCCGGTTGAGTAGAGTGTAGCTGTCAAAGCTGGAATCAGTAGCACTCAGGTGAGAAGAACGAGAAGCAGATATACCCAGTCCGCTGGCCGTGTCCTACGGGGACCAGCTTATCTGGCTGCCATGCCTGAATGTTTGCAAGCGAGGCAGAGCTAGGCAGGCGCAATTGTGCAGCAATGCAAACTGCATAACCTGGCCAAATTTCACGGGTGTACAAGAAACCCCGGGGGATTTACAAGAAGATGTTCGCCCGGAAGAGCCGGAGACCTGCCGGCAGCAAGATTCCGGAATTCTTCCTAAGAAGCCTTGAAAGCAGTGAAACGGTCCTATGTTGGATTACCTAAGAAACTCATTCTGAGTGTTCCCGGCAGAGGTCATTCAGCTGAACACAACCGTGGACCAATCAGAGCCAGATGTAGGCAGTGCCGTCCATAGTGCTGGATGGAGAGTGGTGGCATGCCCAACAACTGAGCTCTAGTTCTCAACACTTTCACAAAGTGCCATAAGTTGAGGTTGAACTAGTGCTCCGGTTGAGTAGAGTGTAGCTGTCAAGGCTGGAATCAGTAGCACTCAGGTGAGAAGAACGAGAAGCAGATATACCCAGTCGGCTCGCCTAGTCCTCCGGGGACCAGCCTATCTGGCTGCCACGCCTGAATGTTTGCAACCGCGGCAGAGCTAGGCAGGCGCAATTGTGCAGCAATGCAAACTGCATAACCTGGCCAAATTTCACGGGTGTACAAGAAACCACGGGGGATTTACAAGGAGATGTTCACCCGGAACAGCCGGAGGCCTGCTGGCAGCAAGATTCCAGAATTCTTCCTAAGAAGGCTTGAAAGCAGTGAAACCTTCCTATGTTGCAATTTTTCAGAACCTCATTCTGAGTGTTCCCGGCAGAGGTCATTCGGCTGAACACAACCGTGGACTAATTAGAGCCAGATGTAGTCAGTGCCGTCCATAGAGCTGGATGGACAGTGGTGGCGTGCCCAACAACTGAGCTCTAGTTCTCAACACTTTCACAAAGTGCCATAAGTTGAGGTTGAGCTTAGTGTTCCGGTTGAGTAGAGTGTAGCTGTCAAAGCTGGAATCAGTAGCACTCAGGTGAGAAGAACGAGAAGCAGATATACCCAGTCTGCTGGCCGTGTCCCCCGGGCACCAGCCTATCTGGCTGCCACGCCTGAATGTTTGCAACCGCGGCAGAGCTAGGCAGGCGCAACTGTGTAGCAATGCAAACTGCATAACCTGGCCAAATTTCCTGGGTGTACAAGAAACCACGGGGGATTTACAAGGAGATGTTCCCCCGGAACAGCCGGAGGCCTGCCAGGAGCACGATTCCGGAATTCTTCCTAAGAAGCCTTGAAAGCAGTGAAACGTTCCTATGTTGCAATAACTCAGAACTTCATTTTGACTGTTCCAGGCAGAGGTCATTTGGCTGAACACAACCGTGGACTAATTAGAGCCAGAAGTAGGCAGTGCCGTCCATAGTGCTGGATGGACAGTTGTCGCTGGCCAAACAACTGAGGTCTAGTTCTCAACCCTTTCACAAATTGCCATCAGTTGAGGTTCAACTTACTGCTCCGGTTGAGTAGAGTGTAGCCGTCAAGGCTGGAATCAGTAGCACTCAGGTGAGAAGAAGGGGAAGCAAATATACCCAGTCCGCTGGCCGTGTCCTTTGGGGACCAGCCTATCTGGCTGCCACGCCTGAATGTTTGCAACTGCGGCAGAGCTGGGCAGGCGCAAATGTGCAGCAATGCAAAATGCATAACCTGGCCAAATTTCACGGGTGTACAAGAAACCACGGGGGATTTACAAGGAGACGTTCCCCCGGAACAGCCGGAGGCCTGCCGGCAGCAAGATTCCGGAATTCTTCCTACGAAGCCTTGAAAGCAGTGAAACGCTCCTATGTTGAAATACCTCCGAACCTCATTCTGAGTGTTCCCGGCAGAGGTCATTCGGCTGAACACAACCGTGGACCAATCAGAGCCAGATGTAGGCCGTGCCGTCCATAGTGCTGGATGGAGAGTGGTGGCGTGCCCAACAACTGAGCTCTAGTTCTCAACACTTTCACAAAGTGCCATAAGTTGAGGTTGAACTTAGTGCTCCGGTTGAGTAAAGTGTAGCCGTCAAAGCTGGAATCAGTAGCACTCAGGTGAGAAGAAGGGGAAGCAGATATACCCAGTCAGCTGGCCGTGTCTTCCGG
Organism: Dipodomys merriami; assembly: GCF_024711535.1. Classification (NCBI taxonomy): domain Eukaryota; kingdom Metazoa; phylum Chordata; class Mammalia; order Rodentia; family Heteromyidae; genus Dipodomys; species Dipodomys merriami. The sequence continues at coordinate 15,185 of NW_027204047.1, read as the reverse complement.
AGAATAGCCTATCTGGCTGCCACGCCTGAATATTTGGAACTGCGGCCGAGCTAGGGAGGCGCAATTTTGCAGCAATGCAAACTGCATAACCTGGCCAAATTTCCCGGGTGTACAAGAAACCACGGGGGATTTACAAGGAGATGTTCACCCGGAACACCCGGAGGCCTGCCGGCAGCAAGATTCCGGAATTTTTCTTTAGAAGCCTTGAAAGCAGTGAAACGCTCCTATGTTGCAACAACTCAGAACCTCATTCTGAGTGTTCCCGGCAGAGTTCATTTGACTGAACACAACCGTGGACTAATTAGATCCAGATGTAGGCAGTGCCGTCCATAGTGCTGAATGGACAGTAGTGGCGTGCCCAACAACTGAGCTCTAGTTCTCAACACTTTCAGAAAGTGCCATAAGTTGAGGTTCAGCTTACTGCTCCGGTTGAGTAGAGTGTAGCTGTCAAAGATGGAATCAGTAGCACTCAGGTGAGAAGAACGAGAAGCAGATATACCCAGTCCGCTGGCCGTGTCCTACGGGGACCAGCCTATCTGGCTTCCACCCCTGAATATTTGCAACCGAGGCAGAGCTAAGCAGGCGCAATTGTGCAGCAATGCAAACTGCATAACCTGACCAAATTTCACGGGTGTACAAGAAACCACCGGGGATTTACAAGGAGATGTTCACCCGGAACAGCCGGAGGCCTGGCGGCAGCAAGAATCCGGAATTCTTCCTAAGAAGCCTTGAAAGCAGTGAAACGCTCCTATGTTGCAATAACTCAGAACCTCATTCTGAGTGTTCCCGAAGAGGTCATTCGGCTGAACACACCCGTGGACTAATTAGAGCCAGATGTAGGCAGTGCCGTCCATAGTGCTGGATGGACAGTGGTGGCGTGACCAACAACTGAGCTCTAGTCCTCAACACTTTCACAAAAGGCCATAGTTGAGATTCAGCTTACTGCTCCTGTTGAGTAGAGTGAAGCTGTCAAACCTGGAATCAGTAGCACTCAGGTGAGAAGAACGAGAAGCAGATATACCCAGTCCACTGGCCTTGTCCTACAGGGAGCAGACTATATAGCTGCCACGCCTGAATATTTGCAACCACGGCAGAGCTAGGCAGGTGTAATTGTGCAGAAGTGCAAACTGCACAATCTGGCCAAATTTCACCGGTGTACAAGAAACCACGGGGGATTTACAAGGAGATGTTCACCCGGAACAGCCGGAGGCCTGCCGACAGCAAGATTCCGGAATTCTTCCTAAGAAGGCTTGAAAGCTTGAAACGCTCCTATTTTGCAATACCTCAGAACCTCATTCTGAGTGTTCCCAGCAGAGGTCATTCGGCTGAACACAACCGTGGACTAATTAGAGCCAGATGTAGGCAGTGCCGTGCATAGTGCTGGATGTACAATGGTGTCGTGCCAAACAACTGAGCTCTAGTTCTCAACACTTTCACAAAGTGCCATAAGTTGAGGTTGACCTTACTGCTCCGGTTGAGTAGAGTGTTGCCATCAAAGCTGGAATCAGTAGCACTCAGGTGAGAAGAAGGGGAAGCAGATATACCCAGTCCGCTGGCCGTGTCCTACGGTGACCAGCCTATCTGGCTGCCACCCCTGATTGTTTGCAACCGCGGCAGAGCTAGGCAGGCGCAATTGTGCAGCAATGCAAACTGCATAACCTGGCCACATTTCACGGGTGTACAAGAAACCACTGAGGATTTACAAGGAGATGTTCATCCGGATCAGCCAGAGGCCTGCTGGCACCAAGAATCCTAAATTCTTCCTAAGAAGCCTTGAAAGCAGTGAAACGCTCCTATGTTGCAATACCTCAGAACCTCATTCTGAGTGTTCCAGGCAGAGGTCATTTGGCTGAACACAACCGTGGACTAATTAGAGCCAGATGTAGGCATTGCCGTCCATAGTGCTGGATAGACAGTGGTGGCGTGCCAAACAATTGAGTTCTAGTTCTCAACACTTTCACAAAGTGCCATCAGTTGAGGTTCAGCTTACTGCTCCGGTTAAGTAGAGTATAGCCGTCAAAGCTGGAATCAGTAGCACACAGGTGAGAAGAAATCGAAGTAGATATACCCAGTCCGCTGGCCGTGTCCTACTGGGACCAGACTATCCGGCTGCCACGCCTGAATGTTTGCAACCGCGGCAGAGCTAGGCAGGCGCAATTGTGCAGCAATGCAACCTGCAAACCTGGCCAAATTTCACGGGTACAAAGAAACCACGGGGGATTTACAAGGAGATGTTCACCCGGTACAGCCCAAGGCCTGCCGGCAGCAAGAAACCGGAATTCTTCCTAAGGAGCCTTGAAAGCAGTGAAACGCTCCTATGTTGCAATACCTCATAACCTCATTATGAGTGTTCCCGGCAGAGGTCATTCAGCTGAACACAACCGTGGACAAATTAGAGCCAGATGTAGGCCGTGCTGTCCATAGTGCTGGATGGACAGTGGTGGCATGCCAAACAACTGAGCTCTAGTTCTCATCACTTTCACAAAGTGCCATCAGTTGAGGTTCAGCTTACTGCTCCGTTTGAGTACAGTGTAGCTGTCAAGGCTGGAATCAGTAGCACTCATGTGAGAAGAACGAGAAGCAGATATACCCAGTCGGCTCGCCTAGTCCTCCGGGGACCAGCCTATCTGGCTGCCACGCCTGAATGTTTGCAACCGCGGCAGAGCTAGGCAGGCGCAATTGTGCAGCAATGCAAACTGCATAACCTGGCCAAATTTCACGGGTGTACAAGAAACCACGGGGGATTTACAAGGAGATGTTCACCCGGATCAGCCAGAGGCCTGCTGGCACCAAGAATCCTAAATTCTTCCTAAGAAGCCTTGAAAGCAGTGAAACGCTCCTATGTTGCAATAACTCAGAACCTCATTCTGAGTGTTCCCGGCAGAAGTCATTCGGCTGAACACAACCGTGGACTAATTAGAGCCAGATGTAGGCAGTGCCGTCCATAGTGCTGGATGGACAGTGGTGGTGTGACAAACAACTGAGCTCTACTTCTCAACACTTTCACAAAGTGCCATCAGTTGAGGTTGACCTTACTGCTCCGGTTGAGTAGAGTGTTGCCGTCAAAGCTGGAATCAGTAGCACTCAGGTGAGAAGAACGAGAAGCAGATATACCCAGTCCGCTGGCCGTGTCCTACGGGGACCAGCATATCTGGCTGCCATGCCTGAATGTTTGCAAGCGAGGCAGAGCTAGGCAGGCGCAATTGTGCAGCAATGCAAACTGCATAACCTGGCCAAATTTCACGGGTATACAAGAAACCACGGGGGATTTACAAGCAGATGTTCGCCCGGAAGAGCCGGAGGCCTGTCGGCAGCAAGATTCCGGAATTCTTCCTAAGAAGCCTTGAAAGCAGTGAAACGCTCCTATGTTGCAATACCTAAGAACCTCATTCTGAGTGTTCCCGGCAGAGGTCATTCAGCTGAACACAACCGTGGACCAATCAGAGCCAGATGTAGGCAGTGCCGTCCATAGTGCTGGATGGAGAGTGGTGGCGTGCCCAAAAACTGAGCTCTAGTTCTCAACACTTTCACAAAGTGCCATAAGTTGAGGTAGACCTTAGTGCTCCGGTTGAGTAGAGTGTAGCCGTCAAAGCTGGAATCAGTAGCACTCAGGTGAGAAGAAGGGGAAGCAGGTATACCCAGTCCGCTGGCCGTGTCCTACGGAGACCAGGCTATCTGGCTGCCACGCCTGAATATTTGCACCCGCGGCAGAGCTAGGCAGGCGCAATTGTGCAGCAATGCAAACTGCATAACCTGGCCAAATTTCCCGGGTGTACAAGAAACCACGGGGGATTTACAAAGAGATGTTCACCCGGAACAGCCAGAGGCCTGCTGGCAGCAAGATTCCAGAATTCTTCCTAAGAAGGCTTGAAAGCAGTGAAACCTTCCTATGTTGCAATTTTTCAGAACCTCATTCTGAGTGTCGCCGGCAGAGGTCATTCGGCTGAACACAACCGTGGACTAATTAGAGCCAGATGTAGGCACTGCCGTCCATAGTGCTGGATGGAGAGTGGTGGCGTGCCCAACAACTGAGCTCTAGTTCTCAACCCTTTCACAACGTGCCATCAGTTGAGGTTGAACTTACTGCTCCGGTTGAGTAAAGTGTAGCCGTCAAAGCTGGAATCAGTAGCACTCAGGTGAGAAGAAGCAGAAGCAGATATACCCAGTCTGCTGGCCGTGTCCCCCGGGGACCAGCCTATCTGGCTGCCACGCCTGAATGTTTGCAACCGCGGCAGAGCTAGGCAGGCGCAATTGTGCAGCAATGCAAACTGCATAACCTGGCCAAATTTCATGGGTGTACAAGAAACCACGGGGGATTTACAAGGAGATGTTCCCCTGGAACACCCGGAGGCCTCCCGGCAGCACGATTCCGGAATTCTTCCTAAGAAGCCTTGAAAGCAGTGAAACGCTCCTATGTTGCAATAACTCAGAACTTCATTTTGACTGTTCCAGGCAGAGGTCATTTGGCTGAACAAAACCGTGGACTAATTAGAGCCAGAAGTAGGCAGTACCGTCCATAGTGCTGGATGGACAGTTGTCGCTGGCCAAACAACTGAGGTCTAGTTCTCAACCCTTTCACAAATTGCCATCAGTTGAGGTTCAACTTAAATCTCCGGTTGAGTAGAGTGTAGCCGTCAAGGCTGGAATCAGTAGCACTCAGGTGAGAAGAAGGGGAAGCAAATATACCCAGTCCGCTGGCCGTGTCCTTTGGGGACCAGCCTATCTGGCTGCCACGCCTGAATGTTTGCAACTGCGGCAGAGCTAGGCAGGCGCAATCGTGCAGCAATGCAAACTGCATAACCTGGCCAAATTTAACGGGTGTACAAGAAACCACGGGGGATTTACAAGGAGACGTTCCCCCGGAACAGCCGGAGGCCTGCCGGCAGCAAGATTCCGGAATTCTTCCTAAGAAGCCTTGAAAGCAGTGAAACGCTCCTATGTTGCAATAACTCAGAACCTCATTCTGAGTGTGCCCGGCAGAGGGCATTCAGCTGAACACAACCGTGGACCAATCAGAGCCAGATGTAGGCAGTGCCGTCCATAGTGCTGGATGGAGAGTGGTGGCGTGCCCAACAACTGAGCTCTAGTTCTCAACACTTTCACAAAGTGCCATAAGTTGAGGTTGAACTTAGTGCTCCGGTTGAGTAGAGTGTAGCCGTCAAAGCTGGAATCAGTAGCACTCAGGTGAGAAGAAGGGGAACTAGATATACCCAGTCAGCTGGCCGTGTCTTCCGGAGACTAGCCTATCTGGCTGCAACGCCTGAATATTTGCAACTGCGGCCGAGCTAGGCAGGCGCAATTTTGCAGCAATGCAAACTGCATAACCTGGCCAAATTTCACTGGTGTACAAGAAACCACGGGGGATTTACAAGGAGATGTTCACCCGGAACACCCGGAGGCCTGCCGTCAGCAAGATTCCGGAATTTTTCTTTAGAAGCCTTGAAAGCAGTGAAACGCTCCTATGTTGCAACAACTCAGAACCTCATTCTGAGTGTTCCCGGCAGAGTTCATTTGACTGAACACAACCGTGGACTAATTAGATCCAGATGTAGGCAGTGCCGTCCATAGTGCTGGATGAAGAGTGGTTGTGTGCCCAACAACTGAGCTCTAGTTCTCAACACTTTCACAAAGTGCCATAAGTTGAGGTTCAGTTTAGTGTTCCGGTTGAGTAGAGTGTAGCTGTCAAAGCTGGAATCAGTAGCACTCAGGTGAGAAGAACGAGAAGCAGATATACCCAGTCCGCTGGCCGTGTCCTACGGGGACCAGCTTATCTGGCTGCGATGCCTGAATGTTTGCAAGCGAGGCAGAGCTAGGCAGGCGCAATTGTGCAGCAATGCAAACTGCATAACCTGGCCAAATTTCACGGGTGTACAAGAAACCCCGGGGGATTTACAAGAAGATGTTCGCCCGGAAGAGCCGGAGACCTGCCGGCAGCAAGATTCCGGAATTCTTCCTAAGAAGCCTTGAAAGCAGTGAAACGGTCCTATGTTGGATTACCTAAGAAACTCATTCTGAGTGTTCCCGGCAGAGGTCATTCAGCTGAACACAACCGTGGACCAATCAGAGCCAGATGTAGGCAGTGCCGTCCATAGTGCTGGATGGAGAGTGGTGGCATGCCCAACAACTGAGCTCTAGTTCTCAACACTTTCACAAAGTGCCATAAGTTGAGGTTGAACTAGTGCTCCGGTTGAGTAGAGTGTAGCTGTCAAGGCTGGAATCAGTAGCACTCAGGTGAGAAGAACGAGAAGCAGATATACCCAGTCGGCTCGCCTAGTCCTCCGGGGACCAGCCTATCTGGCTGCCACGCCTGAATGTTTGCAACCGCGGCAGAGCTAGGCAGGCGCAATTGTGCAGCAATGCAAACTGCATAACCTGGCCAAATTTCACGGGTGTACAAGAAACCACGGGGGATTAACAAGGAGATGTTCACCCGGAACAGCCGGAGGCCTGCTGGCAGCAAGATTCCAGAATTCTTCCTAAGAAGGCTTGAAAGCAGTGAAACCTTCCTATGTTGCAATTTTTCAGAACCTCATTCTGAGTGTTCCCGGCAGAGGTCATTCGGCTGAACACAACCGTGGACTAATTAGAGCCAGATGTAGTCAGTGCCGTCCATAGAGCTGGATGGACAGTGGTGGCGTGCCCAACAACTGAGCTCTAGTTCTCAACACTTTCACAAAGTGCCATAAGTTGAGGTTGAGCTTAGTGTTCCGGTTGAGTAGAGTGTAGCTGTCAAAGCTGGAATCAGTAGCACTCAGGTGAGAAGAACGAGAAGCAGATATACCCAGTCTGCTGGCCGTGTCCCCCGGGCACCAGCCTATCTGGCTGCCACGCCTGAATGTTTGCAACCGCGGCAGAGCTAGGCAGGCGCAACTGTGTAGCAATGCAAACTGCATAACCTGGCCAAATTTCCTGGGTGTACAAGAAACCACGGGGGATTTACAAGGAGATGTTCCCCCGGAACAGCCGGAGGCCTGCCAGGAGCACGATTCCGGAATTCTTCCTAAGAAGCCTTGAAAGCAGTGAAACGTTCCTATGTTGCAATAACTCAGAACTTCATTTTGACTGTTCCAGGCAGAGGTCATTTGGCTGAACACAACCGTGGACTAATTAGAGCCAGAAGTAGGCAGTGCCGTCCATAGTGCTGGATGGACAGTTGTCGCTGGCCAAACAACTGAGGTCTAGTTCTCAACCCTTTCACAAATTGCCATCAGTTGAGGTTCAACTTACTGCTCCGGTTGAGTAGAGTGTAGCCGTCAAGGCTGGAATCAGTAGCACTCAGGTGAGAAGAAGGGGAAGCAAATATACCCAGTCCGCTGGCCGTGTCCTTTGGGGACCAGCCTATCTGGCTGCCACGCCTGAATGTTTGCAACTGCGGCAGAGCTGGGCAGGCGCAAATGTGCAGCAATGCAAAATGCATAACCTGGCCAAATTTCACGGGTGTACAAGAAACCACGGGGGATTTACAAGGAGACGTTCCCCCGGAACAGCCGGAGGCCTGCCGGCAGCAAGATTCCGGAATTCTTCCTACGAAGCCTTGAAAGCAGTGAAACGCTCCTATGTTGAAATACCTCCGAACCTCATTCTGAGTGTTCCCGGCAGAGGTCATTCGGCTGAACACAACCGTGGACCAATCAGAGCCAGATGTAGGCCGTGCCGTCCATAGTGCTGGATGGAGAGTGGTGGCGTGCCCAACAACTGAGCTCTAGTTCTCAACACTTTCACAAAGTGCCATAAGTTGAGGTTGAACTTAGTGCTCCGGTTGAGTAAAGTGTAGCCGTCAAAGCTGGAATCAGTAGCACTCAGGTGAGAAGAAGGGGAAGCAGATATACCCAGTCAGCTGGCCGTGTCTTCCGGAGAATAGCCTATCTGGCTGCCACGCCTGAATATTTGGAACTGCGGCCGAGCTAGGGAGGCGCAATTTTGCAGCAATGCAAACTGCATAACCTGGCCAAATTTCCCGGGTGTACAAGAAACCACGGGGGATTTACAAGGAGATGTTCACCCGGAACACCCGGAGGCCTGCCGGCAGCAAGATTCCGGAATTTTTCTTTAGAAGCCTTGAAAGCAGTGAAACGCTCCTATGTTGCAACAACTCAGAACCTCATTCTGAGTGTTCCCGGCAGAGTTCATTTGACTGAACACAACCGTGGACTAATTAGATCCAGATGTAGGCAGTGCCGTCCATAGTGCTGAATGGACAGTAGTGGCGTGCCCAACAACTGAGCTCTAGTTCTCAACACTTTCAGAAAGTGCCATAAGTTGAGGTTCAGCTTACTGCTCCGGTTGAGTAGAGTGTAGCTGTCAAAGATGGAATCAGTAGCACTCAGGTGAGAAGAACGAGAAGCAGATATACCCAGTCCGCTGGCCGTGTCCTACGGGGACCAGCCTATCTGGCTTCCACCCCTGAATATTTGCAACCGAGGCAGAGCTAAGCAGGCGCAATTGTGCAGCAATGCAAACTGCATAACCTGACCAAATTTCACGGGTGTACAAGAAACCACCGGGGATTTACAAGGAGATGTTCACCCGGAACAGCCGGAGGCCTGGCGGCAGCAAGAATCCGGAATTCTTCCTAAGAAGCCTTGAAAGCAGTGAAACGCTCCTATGTTGCAATAACTCAGAACCTCATTCTGAGTGTTCCCGACAGAGGTCATTCGGCTGAACACACCCGTGGACTAATTAGAGCCAGATGTAGGCAGTGCCGTCCATAGTGCTGGATGGACAGTGGTGGCGTGACCAACAACTGAGCTCTAGTCCTCAACACTTTCACAAAAGGCCATAGTTGAGATTCAGCTTACTGCTCCTGTTGAGTAGAGTGAAGCTGTCAAACCTGGAATCAGTAGCACTCAGGTGAGAAGAACGAGAAGCAGATATACCCAGTCCACTGGCCTTGTCCTACAGGGAGCAGACTATATAGCTGCCACGCCTGAATATTTGCAACCACGGCAGAGCTAGGCAGGTGTAATTGTGCAGAAGTGCAAACTGCACAATCTGGCCAAATTTCACCGGTGTACAAGAAACCACGGGGGATTTACAAGGAGATGTTCACCCGGAACAGCCGGAGGCCTGCCGACAGCAAGATTCCGGAATTCTTCCTAAGAAGGCTTGAAAGCTTGAAACGCTCCTATTTTGCAATACCTCAGAACCTCATTCTGAGTGTTCCCAGCAGAGGTCATTCGGCTGAACACAACCGTGGACTAATTAGAGCCAGATGTAGGCAGTGCCGTGCATAGTGCTGGATGTACAATGGTGTCGTGCCAAACAACTGAGCTCTAGTTCTCAACACTTTCACAAAGTGCCATAAGTTGAGGTTGACCTTACTGCTCCGGTTGAGTAGAGTGTTGCCATCAAAGCTGGAATCAGTAGCACTCAGGTGAGAAGAAGGGGAAGCAGATATACCCAGTCCGCTGGCCGTGTCCTACGGTGACCAGCCTATCTGGCTGCCACCCCTGATTGTTTGCAACCGCGGCAGAGCTAGGCAGGCGCAATTGTGCAGCAATGCAAACTGCATAACCTGGCCACATTTCACGGGTGTACAAGAAACCACGGAGGATTTACAAGGAGATGTTCATCCGGATCAGCCAGAGGCCTGCTGGCACCAAGAATCCTAAATTCTTCCTAAGAAGCCTTGAAAGCAGTGAAACGCTCCTATGTTGCAATACCTCAGAACCTCATTCTGAGTGTTCCAGGCAGAGGTCATTTGGCTGAACACAACCGTGGACTAATTAGAGCCAGATGTAGGCATTGCCGTCCATAGTGCTGGATAGACAGTGGTGGCGTGCCAAACAATTGAGTTCTAGTTCTCAACACTTTCACAAAGTGCCATCAGTTGAGGTTCAGCTTACTGCTCCGGTTAAGTAGAGTATAGCCGTCAAAGCTGGAATCAGTAGCACACAGGTGAGAAGAAATCGAAGTAGATATACCCAGTCCGCTGGCCGTGTCCTACTGGGACCAGACTATCCGGCTGCCACGCCTGAATGTTTGCAACCGCGGCAGAGCTAGGCAGGCGCAATTGTGCAGCAATGCAACCTGCAAACCTGGCCAAATTTCACGGGTACAAAGAAACCACGGGGGATTTACAAGGAGATGTTCACCCGGTACAGCCCAAGGCCTGCCGGCAGCAAGAAACCGGAATTCTTCCTAAGGAGCCTTGAAAGCAGTGAAACGCTCCTATGTTGCAATACCTCATAACCTCATTATGAGTGTTCCCGGCAGAGGTCATTCAGCTGAACACAACCGTGGACAAATTAGAGCCAGATGTAGGCCGTGCTGTCCATAGTGCTGGATGGACAGTGGTGGCATGCCAAACAACTGAGCTCTAGTTCTCATCACTTTCACAAAGTGCCATCAGTTGAGGTTCAGCTTACTGCTCCGTTTGAGTACAGTGTAGCTGTCAAGGCTGGAATCAGTAGCACTCATGTGAGAAGAACGAGAAGCAGATATACCCAGTCGGCTCGCCTAGTCCTCAGGGGACCAGCCTATCTGGCTGCCACGCCTGAATGTTTGCAACCGCGGCAGAGCTAGGCAGGCGCAATTGTGCAGCAATGCAAACTGCATAACCTGGCCAAATTTCACGGGTGTACAAGAAACCACGGGGGATTTACAAGGAGATGTTCACCCGGATCAGCCAGAGGCCTGCTGGCACCAAGAATCCTAAATTCTTCCTAAGAAGCCTTGAAAGCAGTGAAACGCTCCTATGTTGCAATAACTCAGAACCTCATTCTGAGTGTTCCCGGCAGAAGTCATTCGGCTGAACACAACCGTGGACTAATTAGAGCCAGATGTAGGCAGTGCCGTCCATAGTGCTGGATGGACAGTGGTGGTGTGACAAACAACTGAGCTCTACTTCTCAACACTTTCACAAAGTGCCATCAGTTGAGGTTGACCTTACTGCTCCGGTTGAGTAGAGTGTTGCCGTCAAAGCTGGAATCAGTAGCACTCAGGTGAGAAGAACGAGAAGCAGATATACCCAGTCCGCTGGCCGTGTCCTACGGGGACCAGCATATCTGGCTGCCATGCCTGAATGTTTGCAAGCGAGGCAGAGCTAGGCAGGCGCAATTGTGCAGCAATGCAAACTGCATAACCTGGCCAAATTTCACGGGTATAGAAGAAACCACGGGGGATTTACAAGCAGATGTTCGCCCGGAAGAGCCGGAGGCCTGTCGGCAGCAAGATTCCGGAATTCTTCCTAAGAAGCCTTGAAAGCAGTGAAACGCTCCTATGTTGCAATACCTAAGAACCTCATTCTGAGTGTTCCCGGCAGAGGTCATTCAGCTGAACACAACCGTGGACCAATCAGAGCCAGATGTAGGCAGTGCCGTCCATAGTGCTGGATGGAGAGTGGTGGCGTGCCCAAAAACTGAGCTCTAGTTCTCAACACTTTCACAAAGTGCCATAAGTTGAGGTAGACCTTAGTGCTCCGGTTGAGTAGAGTGTAGCCGTCAAAGCTGGAATCAGTAGCACTCAGGTGAGAAGAAGGGGAAGCAGGTATACCCAGTCCGCTGGCCGTGTCCTACGGAGACCAGGCTATCTGGCTGCCACGCCTGAATATTTGCACCCGCGGCAGAGCTAGGCAGGCGCAATTGTGCAGCAATGCAAACTGCATAACCTGGCCAAATTTCCCGGGTGTACAAGAAACCACGGGGGATTTACAAAGAGATGTTCACCCGGAACAGCCAGAGGCCTGCTGGCAGCAAGATTCCAGAATTCTTCCTAAGAAGGCTTGAAAGCAGTGAAACCTTCCTATGTTGCAATTTTTCAGAACCTCATTCTGAGTGTCGCCGGCAGAGGTCATTCAGCTGAACACAACCGTGGACTAATTAGAGCCAGATGTAGGCACTGCCTTCCATAGTGCTGGATGGAGAGTGGTGGCGTGCCCAACAACTGAGCTCTAGTTCTCAACCCTTTCACAACGTGCCATCAGTTGAGGTTGAACTTACTGCTCCGGTTGAGTAAAGTGTAGCCGTCAAAGCTGGAATCAGTAGCACTCAGGTGAGAAGAAGCAGAAGCAGATATACCCAGTCCGCTGGCCGTGTCCCCCGGGGACCAGCCTATCTGGCTGCCACGCCTGAATGTTTGCAACCGCGGCAGAGCTAGGCAGGCGCAATTGTGCAGCAATGCAAACTGCATAACCTGGCCAAATTTCATGGGTGTACAAGAAACCACGGGGGATTTACAAGGAGATGTTCCCCTGGAACACCCGGAGGCCTCCCGGCAGCACGATTCCGGAATTCTTCCTAAGAAGCCTTGAAAGCAGTGAAACGCTCCTATGTTGCAATAACTCAGAACTTCATTTTGACTGTTCCAGGCAGAGGTCATTTGGCTGAACAAAACCGTGGACTAATTAGAGCCAGAAGTAGGCAGTACCGTCCATAGTGCTGGATGGACAGTTGTCGCTGGCCAAACAACTGAGGTCTAGTTCTCAACCCTTTCACAAATTGCCATCAGTTGAGGTTCAACTTAAATCTCCGGTTGAGTAGAGTGTAGCCGTCAAGGCTGGAATCAGTAGCACTCAGGTGAGAAGAAGGGGAAGCAAATATACCCAGTCCGCTGGCCGTGTCCTTTGGGGACCAGCCTATCTGGCTGCCACGCCTGAATGTTTGCAACTGCGGCAGAGCTAGGCAGGCGCAATCGTGCAGCAATGCAAACTGCATAACCTGGCCAAATTTAACGGGTGTACAAGAAACCACGGGGGATTTACAAGGAGACGTTCCCCCGGAACAGCCGGAGGCCTGCCGGCAGCAAGATTCCGGAATTCTTCCTAAGAAGCCTTGAAAGCAGTGAAACGCTCCTATGTTGCAATAACTCAGAACCTCATTCTGAGTGTGCCCGGCAGAGGGCATTCAGCTGAACACAACCGTGGACCAATCAGAGCCAGATGTAGGCAGTGCCGTCCATAGTGCTGGATGGAGAGTGGTGGCGTGCCCAACAACTGAGCTCTAGTTCTCAACACTTTCACAAAGTGCCATAAGTTGAGGTTGAACTTAGTGCTCCGGTTGAGTAGAGTGTAGCCGTCAAAGCTGGAATCAGTAGCACTCAGGTGAGAAGAAGGGGAACTAGATATACCCAGTCAGCTGGCCGTGTCTTCCGGAGACTAGCCTATCTGGCTGCAACGCCTGAATATTTGCAACTGCGGCCGAGCTAGGCAGGCGCAATTTTGCAGCAATGCAAACTGCATAACCTGGCCAAATTTCACTGGTGTACAAGAAACCACGGGGGATTTACAAGGAGATGTTCACCCGGAACACCCGGAGGCCTGCCGTCAGCAAGATTCCGGAATTTTTCTTTAGAAGCCTTGAAAGCAGTGAAACGCTCCTATGTTGCAACAACTCAGAACCTAATTCTGAGTGTTCCCGGCAGAGTTCATTTGACTGAACACAACCGTGGACTAATTAGATCCAGATGTAGGCAGTGCCGTCCATAGTGCTGGATGAAGAGTGGTTGTGTGCCCAACAACTGAGCTCTAGTTCTCAACACTTTCACAAAGTGCCATAAGTTGAGGTTCAGTTTAGTGTTCCGGTTGAGTAGAGTGTAGCTGTCAAAGCTGGAATCAGTAGCACTCAGGTGAGAAGAACGAGAAGCAGATATACCCAGTCCGCTGGCCGTGTCCTACGGGGACCAGCTTATCTGGCTGCGATGCCTGAATGTTTGCAAGCGAGGCAGAGCTAGGCAGGCGCAATTGTGCAGCAATGCAAACTGCATAACCTGGCCAAATTTCACGGGTGTACAAGAAACCCCGGGGGATTTACAAGAAGATGTTCGCCCGGAAGAGCCGGAGACCTGCCGGCAGCAAGATTCCGGAATTCTTCCTAAGAAGCCTTGAAAGCAGTGAAACGGTCCTATGTTGGATTACCTAAGAAACTCATTCTGAGTGTTCCCGGCAGAGGTCATTCAGCTGAACACAACCGTGGACCAATCAGAGCCAGATGTAGGCAGTGCCGTCCATAGTGCTGGATGGAGAGTGGTGGCATGCCCAACAACTGAGCTCTAGTTCTCAACACTTTCACAAAGTGCCATAAGTTGAGGTTGAACTAGTGCTCCGGTTGAGTAGAGTGTAGCTGTCAAGGCTGGAATCAGTAGCACTCAGGTGAGAAGAACGAGAAGCAGATATACCCAGTCGGCTCGCCTAGTCCTCCGGGGACCAGCCTATCTGGCTGCCACGCCTGAATGTTTGCAACCGCGGCAGAGCTAGGCAGGCGCAATTGTGCAGCAATGCAAACTGCATAACCTGGCCAAATTTCACGGGTGTACAAGAAACCACGGGGGATTAACAAGGAGATGTTCACCCGGAACAGCCGGAGGCCTGCTGGCAGCAAGATTCCAGAATTCTTCCTAAGAAGGCTTGAAAGCAGTGAAACCTTCCTATGTTGCAATTTTTCAGAACCTCATTCTGAGTGTTCCCGGCAGAGGTCATTCGGCTGAACACAACCGTGGACTAATTAGAGCCAGATGTAGTCAGTGCCGTCCATAGAGCTGGATGGACAGTGGTGGCGTGCCCAACAACTGAGCTCTAGTTCTCAACACTTTCACAAAGTGCCATAAGTTGAGGTTGAGCTTAGTGTTCCGGTTGAGTAGAGTGTAGCTGTCAAAGCTGGAATCAGTAGCACTCAGGTGAGAAGAACGAGAAGCAGATATACCCAGTCTGCTGGCCGTGTCCCCCGGGCACCAGCCTATCTGGCTGCCACGCCTGAATGTTTGCAACCGCGGCAGAGCTAGGCAGGCGCAACTGTGTAGCAATGCAAACTGCATAACCTGGCCAAATTTCCTGGGTGTACAAGAAACCACGGGGGATTTACAAGGAGATGTTCCCCCGGAACAGCCGGAGGCCTGCCAGGAGCACGATTCCGGAATTCTTCCTAAGAAGCCTTGAAAGCAGTGAAACGTTCCTATGTTGCAATAACTCAGAACTTCATTTTGACTGTTCCAGGCAGAGGTCATTTGGCTGAACACAACCGTGGACTAATTAGAGCCAGAAGTAGGCAGTGCCGTCCATAGTGCTGGATGGACAGTTGTCGCTGGCCAAACAACTGAGGTCTAGTTCTCAACCCTTTCACAAATTGCCATCAGTTGAGGTTCAACTTACTGCTCCGGTTGAGTAGAGTGTAGCCGTCAAGGCTGGAATCAGTAGCACTCAGGTGAGAAGAAGGGGAAGCAAATATACCCAGTCCGCTGGCCGTGTCCTTTGG
>NW_027204046.1:0-42806 GCF_024711535.1 Dipodomys merriami | reverse complement strand
TCCACTGGCCCTTCTGAACTCAGAGATTAACAGCTCTTTAATTTATTCTGGACAACACTGGTATTAGCAAATTTCTTATGAAGAGCCAGATAGTTAAATTTTTAGCTTTTGTAGGCTGCATAATCTCTACTGCAACTGTTCCTTTCTACAAGTAGAGTATCAAAGCAACCCTTAGAAATATGGGTGTGGTTACATTCTAGAAATGTGCCAGTATTAAGGTTTGTACTTAGAGCTTTGAGTATTTTTCAGCTATTTTGCTCATGGCTGTCATTCTACCATTCAAGCCATGTCTCCACTCTGGCTTTTTGCTGGTTGAGATAGGGCTATCTTAGATTTGTCTACCTAGGCTAGCTTTAAATCTTATTCCTCAAATATCAACCTGCTGAGTAGCTAGGATTTTGAACAATATGACCATGAGCCACCAGAGCCTAGCTAGTCCTTCTCTTTCTACACACCATACCATTATTGCTCTAAAGTTGGAAAAAGGACAAGAATTGCTACAGAAGTACTTATTTACCTTGTTTGGGGAATATGACTTACCTTAGGCCACTTATAAGTACCAACTTTGTGTCAGTGTGTCTTCCCACCTCTAGAGTCTGTAAATTCTAGATAATCATACCTGTGAAGGCATAATCTCTATTATATTCTTTCTCTTGTTTTTGATCCACTATTGCTTGGAAGAAAAAACATGTGAGTCTTAGCGCTTTTTGGTTTCACACCTCTCATCAAATTCCACTTCAAAATAGGTTGCCCTTGGGCTAACAAAGACAGATACTTCATGGCAGTTATTTTCATAGTTATAGGCAGATTTCTTGGACCATATATGTAATACCACAGGCTGTTCCTGCTGCCAGGTCTCAACATCCAGTAGGCAGACAAATGAGTAAGAGAAAATTCCAGATATTACTACACAACCAACTGTCAAAATAAACTATCAGTGCTGTAGATCACAGGCTTTGACAGCCCTGATGAAATTTTATACAGGCTAATCTGATTTTCCTGTCTACGCAGAGATCAATAGACATCTATCACTTAGCAGAAGTGCATTAGGATTATACTTTAGGGACTCATGCTTTTATCTTTTAGCAGTGACACAACTATTTTTAAAAATAAGTATTAGTATGAATTCCACTGGAGAAAAACACTGAATTAAAAGTTTAAAGAGCTCACATTTTTACTTAGGACCTTGGCATGTCTAAGACCACTCTTTTTTTCCTCTAAAAAATAAAGTTTTCTTTTTAGCTCATGATTCTAATCCTAGTTACCCAGGAGGATGAGATCTGAGGATTGCAGTTTGAAGTCAGCTTTGTCAGGAAAGTCTTATCTGTAATTAAAAGCCAGAAATAGGTCAAGTGGTAGAATGCTAGTCTTGAGAAAAAGGGGCTAAGGGATAGTGCCCTGGCTCAGAATTCAAGCCCCAATACTGGCAAAAAAAAAAAAAAAAACGATTAAGATTGGATGCTGTGGCTCAAGTGGTAGAGCACTGGCTTTGAGCTGAAAAGCTCAGGAACAGTGCCCAGGCTCAGTTTAAGCCCCACAACCAACAAAAACATCAGGGTTGGAGGCATGGATTAGTTGGTTGGTAGTGCACTACCCAATGAGCCAAAGCAACAGGTACTAAGTTTGAGTTCCAGTCTTACACCAAAAAACAAAATGAGAAAATAAAAAAGATCTGCTAAATGTACATGCCCTTTCTATTACCATCAGGCAGTTATGAAACTCAAAAAGACTGTGAACAAATCTTATATAATAAAAATTAAGTATGGGAGATAATTCTTTTAAATACTAAACCTTCTTATTTGTCTTTCCATGTACATTTTCTCTTTTAGACTTCATTTTTTGTGTGTGTGTGCCTGTCATGGGGCTTGAACTCAGGGTCTTGGTGCTCTCCCTGAGCTTTTTCATTCAAGACTAGCACTCCACCACTTGAGCCACAGCTCAAGCCTACCCCTCCTCATTAGCCCCCCTCCCCCCCAACTGGTTATTTGGAAATAAGAATCTCACAGGCTTTCCTGCCTGCACTGGCTTCAAATTGAGATCCTCAGATCTCAACTCCTGAGTAGTTAGTATTACAGGTATGAGCTACAAGCACCTGGCTAGACAAAAGTTACAGTCTTTATTTACATAGATTTTATGTAACTTAATATAACCTAAAATGATTGGATAAATGATTGGATAAAATGATTGGATATACAGCTTTTTGGCCTCCTTTCTTGTGCTAATGACAAATCAAGATGATATTTACTATCCCTGTTGGCAAAAATACCAATAAAGCTTCTAGAGGCAACTTATTTGTATATATCTGTAGTCCAGTAGGTTTTATATGGTAGAGTCATATCTCTCTGAAGAGAGGAAGCAAAATAGGTTCAGGGCCAACTGAAGTTACCTTGCTCAGTCCTCCTTCAGGGTCATTGTAGAGCTTCTTCAACAGCTCTGTTAAGGTACTGAACTCTCTCAAGAGAGTACATTGTGAAATGTCCAAAGAACAGAAGTCTAGGAGAAAGATGACCTAAAGGAAGATGAAGGAAGTACTCAGTATTCACTGCACATGCTGGTATTTCCACCAGCCCCCTCCTGGTTATTGAAAATAGCCACTTCTCCTTACCAGTTCATGAGCTGCCATGGAAAACACTGAATTACACAGTTTTTCTTTTTTTTTTGGGGGGGGGGAGTCTGGTCGTGGGGCCTGAACTCTGGGCCTGGGCTCTGTCCCTCAGCTCTTCAGCTCAAGGCTAGCACTTTACCACTTGAGACACAGCGCCACTTCTGGCTATTTTTTTCTTTTTGCTTATGTGGTGCTGAGTAATCGAACCCATGGCCTCATGCATGCAAGCAAGTGCTCTACCACTGAGCCACCTTCCCAGCCTTACACAGTTTTTCTACTATGTTTTTTCCACTATACTGTGACAAAAGGGATTCCAAAATCACTCTCATGCTTACCAGAAACTGTTACATATCTATCAAAACATAAAGTAGTTAATATTTTATATGGTAAAAACATCATTTACTACATTATTACCAAGGGCAAAGCTAGGGAGGGCTATAGAAGCTGACTACCAAAACAGGGAGAAGGGAACAGCAGATCACAAGAACATTAAGCATCATCCTAATGAACAATGTCAATCTAATTACCTCTGAAAGGGAAAAGCAGTGAAAACTTCAGTAGTTGGTATGAGTGATAGTTAAGTTTAAGGTGATTTTTTGTGTTGCTTTTCAATGAAGTGGAGATATCACTCTAAGTTATATCTGATCCCAGCACACAGAAGGCTGAGGAAGAACTGAGAATTCAAGCGCAGTCTGGGTAGACAGCAAGTTCAAGGCCAGTATGGGCTACACAGTGAAAACTTATCTAAAAAGAAGTGGTGCTGCCTGTAGTCCTAGCTACTTGGGAGGACTCCAGTTTAAGGTCAGCCTAGACAAGAAGTTTCAGAGAACTCATCTTGAGCAACCACATTTCAACCAATAAAAATCTGAACATATGATTATATATTTGTAGTTCCAGATATTTGGGAAGTACAAATAGGAAAATTGCCGTCCAAGCTGGCACAGACATAAGTGTAATACTCTATTTGAAAAATAAGTTAAGTAAAAAAAGGGGTGTGGCTGACTTATACATGCTTAGCAAACACAAAGCCCTGAATTCAAATACCAGTACTGTGAAGGAGTGAAAGAGAAAGGGAGAGGGGAAGGGAAAAGGAAAAGGGGAAAAGAAAAGGGAGGGGGGAAGGAAAAGGGAAAAATAAGAAAAAATGACCAAATGAGTCAGCTCTTACCCTTCCCTTTCCTTTAGTTTACAATGTGTCCATGAATCAAGGGTTCTGATCTAAAGCCAAGGCCTAAGTGGCCTGATCCAGAACTCTAAGCATTTTGTCATAATTGCTGAGACCAAATTTGGCAGAAGTGAACAGTCAATTTCTCACCATCTGTTGGATTTCATACAATTTTCGGTCGATTTACAGGAAACAAGTATCAATATTTTCAGTGACTTATAAAAGTCATAGATTTTAAAGGCTCAATACTTTCTTTTCTGGGTGATGATTAACAGAGATGGAAGACTCCCGTGACATGGAATAATATCATTTAAGAGTGCTGTATGATTGCAAAGAGAATGACTAGGCAGTAGAATGACCAAATTCTAAATAAAAACACTAGTGCTAATGGCTCATAACTGTAATCCTAGCTACTCAGCAGGCTAAGATCTGAGGATCAAAGTTTGAAGGCAGCCCAGGCAGGAAAGTCCATGAGACTCTATCTCTAGCTAACAAGCAAAAAGCCAGAAGTGGAACTGTGTCAAGTGTCAGAGTCCTCATCTTGAGCAAAAAAGCTAAGGGAAAGTGCCTAGGCCCTAAGTTCAAGTACTGGCACCTCCTTCCCCCCGCAAAAAAAGAAAAAAGAAAAGAAGGCTAGGCACTGGTGACTAATGCATGTAATCCTAGATACTCAGGAGACTGAGATATGAGGACTGGGGTTCTATGCCAACTTGACTCTCATCTCCAATTAACCAGCAAAAGACCTGGAAGGGGTGCTGTGGCTCAAGTAGAGCACTAGCCTTAGGTAATAAAGCTCAGCAATCAGGCCCTAGGTTCAAGACCCAGAAATGGCACAAAAAAAGACAAAAATAAGCTGAACAAGGTGGTGACACAGGCTTGTAATTTCAGCACTTGAGAGGCTGAGGCAAGAGAGTCACAAGTTCAGGACATTCATCAGCTACATAGTGAGATATGGTCTCAACAAAACAAAACCTTCCAAATAAAAAAAACAAAAGCAGAAATAACTATAGATCTGAACTGAAATAAGCCATATACATCCTTGATGCATGAGTTATAATTATCTGTTTTCATGGATTGTGTATTGATACTCACATTTTTCTATAAGGTCCACAGTAAGATCTTTGGCTCCAGATCTTTGCTCTTCAGTTGCAGATAGCACCAGGAGAACAGGCTACTTTGCACAGATCAGAACAGAAAAAAGAGCACAGAGCCAACTTCCCCTGGTGCCTCACTGAGCATCATCAGCTCACACTACAAAGAAACAGACAAACAGGAAATGTCCAAATAAGGTGTTCCCCGAACTTGGGCAGGAAATATCTCTATAGAAGCAGCGGTCACTGGCAAAGCAAAAACAAAAAAATACTATGTGTATGGGGCAAAGTTATGAAAGAGCTTTCAATCCAGAATTGAACCAAGAAAAATGGTGTTAGGAAAACTTCCCTATTGCTCTGCAGTTTTGTGGAACCTATAAATATTCTTTTTGCTCCACAAGACATCTTCTGCACCCCAAGACGCCCACCCTATTGTTCATCTCTTTCTTGTAATGAATCTTCTGTCTCTGGGCCCTTCTCCTGAGTCTTCAATCAAATCTCTCGCTAGCAGAGTTGAGGGAGAGTTGAAAAGAAGGTGTGAGTTTGATCAAGGTACATTGCATGAGTTTTATTTTGTTTTGTTTTTGTCAGTCATAGGGCCTGCACTCTGGGCCTGGGCGCTGTTCCTCAGCTCTTCAGCTCAAGGCTAGCTCTCTACTTCTTGTGCCACAACGCCACATCTGGCTTTTTCTGCTTATGTGGTGCTGAGGAATCAAATCCAGGGCCTCATGCATGCAACGCAAGCACTCTACCACTGAGCCACCTTCCCAGCCCCCACATTGTATGAGTATATGGACATGTCAAAATAAATCTACCATGTACCATAAATTGATAATAAAATATGGAAAAAATAAAGATAATCCATCATTGAAGGACAATAGGAAAATCACATTTTCGAGCAATTCATTTGAAAATGAAAATATAAATTCAAACATCAAAAATTGTTATGCTATAGTCATGTGACCTCTTTATTAGGTTTAAACAACAATAACAACAACAAAAACAGCATTGCTTGTGATATCACTGATATTGTGTGACTGGGGGCAGTGATCTCACTAAATGTTAGCTCTTCATTTTTGGAAAAGCATGTCTAATTTCAGGCTAAAGACCAGTGTCAAGGTACTTGAAGAACTAGGAGCTACATATTGTTTTTAAATGGTAAATATATATCACTAAAAAGAACAGAAGCATTTATTTGTTCTTTTGGTGGCAGTTCTGGAGCATGAGCTAAAGACCTGAGTGCTGTCCCTCAGCTTTTTTGCTTGAGGCTACTACTGCTCTATTACTTGAACCACATCTCCAATTCTGGCGTTTCTGGGGAGTGGGGGGAAAAGATGTGGTTAATTGGAGATAAAAAAAATTATTATATTCTGGGCTGTGAAGGTGGCTCAGTGGTAGAGCGCTTGCCTTGCATGCATGAGTCCCTGGGTTCAATTCCTCAGTACCACATAAGCAAAAAGGAAAAAGCCGGGAGTGGCACTGTGGCTCAAGTGGTAGAGCGCTAGTCTTCAGTTGAAGAGCTGAGGGACAGCACCCAGGCCCAGAGTTCAGGCCCCATGACCGGATCCAAAAAAAAAAATTATTATATTCTTTCCTGCCCAGACTGGCTTGGATCTCAGCTATCTGATTAGCTGTAATCTAGCACCTGGTGAAACCTTTAATTTTTTAAAAATTTTTTACTTTTGCCAGTCCTGGGGCTTGAACTCAGGACCTGGGCACTGTCCCACAGCTTCTTTTGCTCATGGCTAGCACTCTACCACTTGAGCCACACCACCATTTCTGGATTTTTCTATATATGTGGTAATGAGGAATCAAATGGCAGGCTTCCTGGATGCTAGGCAAGCACTCTAGCACAAAGCCACATTCCCAGCCCAACCTTTAATTTTTAAAAGCGTAATTTACAAAGGATTGAAATTGGACCACTGTGTGGAATCTCTCTATAAGGAGGATGTTTTTAGAAAACATAATATTTTAAGTTAGGAGAATTGACTAAATGACTACAGAATTTATAATTTCTAAATGAAAGAAGTAGCCAAGTAGCTTGTAATCTTCCTACCATTGAAAATGCTTAGAGATGTCTGTTGAAGATGAACCTGTATACTAATGAGCCCAAACTTTAGAAATGCCCATTCAATTTGTGTCTGATTTTTTGTGTACCTGAAAAAAAAATTGTGCCTATATGTTGGAAGGGAAGATGGGATTTTCTCACTTTTTTATTTTATTTTAAAAACCTACTTGAAAATAATTCATGATCTTTTTGTAACTCTTTGTCATCTTTGTTCTTTGGACTTTCTCTGAAGGGGCATCTAACCTCCATAGGGTCTGTCACATAAGAATTATGAAGTTGGAACTGGGAAGGTGGATCAGTGGTAGAGTGTTTGCCTTGCATGCTTGAGGCCCTCAGTTCGATTCCTCAGCACCACATAAGCAGAAAAATCTGGAAGTAGTGCTGAGACTCAAGTGGTAGAGTGCTAGTCTACAGCTGAAGAGCTGAGGGACAGCACCCAGACCCAGAGTTCAGGCCCTATGAACGACATACAAAAAAAATAAAGAAGAAGAAGAAGAAGAATTATAAGTAGCCGGGCATCAGTGGCTCAGGCCTATAATCCTAGATACTGAGGAGGCTGAGATCTGAAGATCGCAATTCAAAGCCAGCCTGGGCAGAAAAGTCGTTAGACTCTTATCTCCAATAAATCACCAGAAAACCAGAAGTGGCATGCCACGCCTACCCCAGTAGAGTCTGCTTAGCATGGGAAATCATCTATCAGACCATGATAGGGGCCTCGAGACCTATCTCTGAGTTTTGGGACTTCACCGAAGTCTACCTCAGAGAATGGGGCTTTACAGAAACCTATCTCCAAGTTTTGTGACTTCACCGAAGTCTACCTCGGAGAATAGGGCTTCTAAGAGGCCTACTCCTGGGAAAAGGCTGGCAAAACCCCTGGAAAATATGTGTTTCTGCCTATCTTTTCCTCATACGAGTGCCTATTAATCTTTTACTGTTTCTACTGCTCATTGTACTTACTCATTGTCAACTTTCCCTTATTCAAAGCTCTTAAGAGTGTTTGACGACTCCAATATCTGATGAGTGTCTTAAAAATATGACTAACTCACCAGAGTTAAGTGCTACCCTGAAACCCCTCTTATGGAAGCTAGTAGACGAGCCATAAGCAAATATAAAAGTATTGGGGGTTTCACAAAGTCACTTCAGCAGAAGGAATTGTAAGAAATTTACAAGAAGCTGTAGGCTCAGCTAGAACAGAAAGAATGTATGGCAATTGCTGAGATAACTACTTAGGAGAAAGAACTTCCTCATTTACTAAGAGACTTGCCAAATCTAAGTCTCCTTGGTGTTTACTATTAAAGAAGAAACAGGAAAGATCTTAATGGGACAGTTAAGGCCTCTATAGAAAAAAGTAGTGGTTAATTGGTGACAATCATCGAAACCCATTGTATTTCTTAAAAATAGAGGTAAAGCCGGAAACAAGTGCCTATCAGGCGACCAGTTGGTGACCACCCAAGGATGAAGCCCTGCAGCAAGGTTGTGTAACCTTTTGCCCTTTCAGGCAACCAGCTGGTGACTGCCCAAGAATGAAGCCCTGCAGCAAGATTATGTAACCTTTTGCCCTTTCTTTTGGAGACTTTTTGCTATAAAAGTTTGTTATCCTCTGCATTAAATCGCACTCAGCACTCAGCATCCACTCCTAATGTGTGTGAGATGTCTGTTTGCCATCTCCCCATCCTATTCCAGGTTCCTCCCCTAGGTATCCTCCGTCGTCCCGACAGAACCCGGTCCGCGGCAATGGCACTGTGGCTCCAGTGGTAGTGCTCCCCTTGAGCTGAAGATCACAGGGAAAGTGCCCAAGCCCAGAGTTCAAGCCCCACGACCAACAAAAAAGAAAAAGAAGAAGAAGAAGAACTATGAAGTGCCAAATGCTGGTGGCTTACACCTATAACCCTACCTACTCAGGAGGCTGAGATCTGAGAATTGTGGTTCAAAGCCAGCCCAGGCAGGAAAGGCTGTGAGACTCTTATCTCCAATAAACCACCAGAAAACCAGAAGTGGCACTGTGGCTCACATGTTAGAGTGCTAGCCTTGAGTTGAAGAGCTGAGGGACAGCACCCAAGCCCAGAGTTCAAGCCCCACAACCAACAAAACAAAACAAAACAAAAAACTATGAAATATGCTAATATTAGCACTGTCTGTAATTAATTAATTCCTCTAAACTAGAATCAACCCATATGCCTCTCCAAGTTAAGCAGATAATTATGGTATGCCATAAAGAGACTATTGTGGTACACCAGTGAATACAAGTGACAACACATGAATGAAACTCCAAAACATTGTTAAACAAATCAAATATTTCACAGAAGATTGTATGCTATCAAGGTGAAAAAAAAAAACAAGCAATAACCAACACATTGTACAGGGATAACTAGAAAGGAAAACAAGGAACCTGTGAACACACACTGAAGAATGATACTACAGAGAGTTGTTTTCACTTATTGTCCCTCCATATCTATTCTTTTGTATGTGAACCACATTTTGAAATAGTCCCTTCATGCTGTGGCTTTGCTTTTCCTTCAGTCCCATTCTACTGTCTCTATTGGATCACTCCCCAGTTACCACTTGGAGAGCAAAGCCCCTCCACTGAAACTCAGGCTCTGCAAACTCTGGCCCTCTTTAAGTTCTTTCCCTTTCTCTGCCAGAATTTCTTCCTGATACTCCTTCCTACTGTCCTGGTTACCTTCCTTGTAGATTTGCTCAAGATGCCCATGACTGATGTGAGGCAGTCCCCAATCATGACTTCCTGTTCGTTACTGGTTACAAATCTTTAGCCACAATTTCTTTCTTTCTTTTTTTTGGGTCTGGTTGTGGGGCTTGAACTCTCGGCCTGGGCGCTATCCCTCAACTCTGCAGCTCAATTTAGCCACAATTTCTATCTTGAGAGTGCAACTAGGTCTTACCACCTTAAGGCCAATAAAACCATGAATACCTCGTGTTCAGAATCTACCCATTATCATCCCCTTTTTAGTAACTTGTTCCTTCCCATTTATCACAGGCCCATTGTAGGTGTACCTCCCTCCATTTGAAATGTCTCTAACTTCCTCTTTGCTTGTTTAAGCCTATTCAAAGTCCTTCCCTGAGCTCAGCAATTCTTTTCCAAAATGCTTTTCCCTAGTTGCATTCCCTCTCCCTAGACCTGTGCTCATCCTTTGACAGCCTGAATTATGTACAAAACTATGTAATCACACATTTGTTTGGGTTCCTCTATCATTGTATCCTCTGTATCTAACGTGGGGCCTCAAACACAACAGGCATTGGGTAGGCATTGTTGAGCTAACAGACATGAGCAAAAAGCTCAGACTTGGTGTAATTTAGACCATTTTTACTTTTTTTTCTCCTAATGTAACTCTATCTCCCTCCCTATAACCATAAATGCTTGCTTTTACAAGAAGATAATTCAGTGACTGCAATAATCTCTGGCCTAGAAAGTTTAATTGTATATGCAATGTCCTCTGTATCACAGATGAGAGAAAGGGAAGAAAGGTCAAGTACTTGATGTCCCAGTGGTAAGGGATTATGGGAAACTCTCTTGGACAGTCAGTGAGATTTCAGAGTTGAATGGCCCAGTTGAAGAGCCAGGTTTCAGTTTTGTTCCAACATGTTGAGCTCCTGTTTCTATCAACTTGTGAGAACCCTGAAGTTTTCACCCAGTGGCTTTGACTGAGAATGGTAAGAGCTTGAAGAAGTTTTTAGAGATTGAAGAATATGCAGGATTTAGATGTGCTACAAGAGAAAGAGAAATTATAGAAAATGGCAGAAATAAAAATGGAGATCAGAATGATATGGTGAACTGGAAAGACAGCACATATCAATGATCTTGTAGTGAGAATTTTAAGGAGGACACAGAGATGGGCAGAATAGTCTAGACATATGAGAGAAAACTGATGTGATGGCAAAAACAATACTAAAAAAGTTAAGACTGTAGCCAGGTATGGTAGATCATGCTATAATCGCAGCTGTAGTTCAAGGAACACTCAGAAAAAAGTTCACTACATCTTACCTTAAAGGATAGCTTGGGGTGTACCTCTTGCCACTATAGTTACTTTGGAGACCAGCACCAGGAGGATCTCAGGCCAGACCATGCAAAAACTGAGACACTATCCGCAAAATGACAGGAGTAAAAAGGGCTAGGAGGCACAGCTCAGGTGGTAGAGCACTTGCTTAGCAGGAATGAGGCAGTGATTTCAAACTCAGTACCATCAATCCCACCCACCCTCCAAAAAACCCCTACAATAAATGTCTTATCAAATACTCTTAAAGAAGCATGAGGTAAAGAATGGAGAAGAAAACAGGATGTACCTCTCGAGCAGCCACACAAAGGAGGGTATTCATGACAGCTAGGACTTCACCAATGTTCATGCCAGCAAGGTCACTTTTCTCAGGTATAAGTATAAGGCCACCTGGATCTTTATCACTGAAAGGACACAAACTCACACCTGTTTGTAGGAAGAGGCTTTTCCTGGTCAGGTTCAAATAAAGAACACAGAGAGGTGTCAGCATCAGTTCTATGAAATAGAGGGGTCTGGGTCAGGAAGACAAATCGTAGTTACAACTAGGACTATGCCACTGTCTGTCCATATATCCTTCCAAAAGCACAGGCACATAAATTACCTTGATATCAGTGTTCAATATATCTGATATCATGACTGGTAACTCAACAATCCAGGCTAACAATCCCTGTATCTTCAAATGTTCTTCATGCAACACCTCCAGGACCTATCATCATCTTCGTTAACTGATTCTGAAAGCATTTTATACAAATAGCCCTAAATCTGTCATCCAGACCAGATAGTCCAACTTGTAAGCAGATGCTCAGTTCCCTCCCTCTTTCAAGAGTCTGTGCCTCCATTAAGGAACTCTACAGTCCCATCTGCTTTTCTGATGGGACTGTAAGTCTCCATATACTCTCTTCCTGGAATGTTTCTTTCTACACATTACTACTCTGCATTTTCAGTTGTTGTAATTGAAGACTGAGGACCCCAAACTTTTTTGGTTTTAGTTTTTGTCTTTGATATTTAATTAGAGACTGAAGGTCTGAAGAAGTTTTCACTGGGTTCAATACTACCTTGTCTTATAAGGGCCTTGGATTAAGGTCTTGAGAAGAGTATCAGTCTATCACTATTTTAGTCATTCTCATGCCTAGTAGGAACTCGAGAAACTCTCTAAATTCTGGGTAGAAGAAGCACTACTCCAAAAGCACAGAAGGAAGGACTAATTAAAGAAAAATAACTACAGAGGTTAGAATTATTCAATAATCGAGGAGAATCAAACTTACCTAAAATATGTGAACAGTGAATGGAATGTGAGCTGCAGGGACTGCTTATGATCTTTCTCAGTGATATTCTTCTAGAAAGCCAGGAAAAGGACATTTAGAAAATTTACTTCATGACACTCCACAGACATATGGTACCATGAAATAACATCACATACTTGTCCCAAGTATGAGAAGAGCAGATTCAGCAGACCACTTTGTGGCAGTGAACTAAACCCTTGTCCAGTATCAGGAGAGGGAAGAACCTACTACTTAAACAAAACTGGCAGATTAGTTTAGATTATGCCCAAAAGTAATATCTGCAAGTTTTCCTTCTGGAAGGTTTGACCCAATAGTTGAAGAAGCTGACTTCTAAAAGATATGCACTATCAGATGAAGAGACAAAGGCAGGGATAGAGAATTTTTTTGTGAGATTTCTGTTGCTTAAACAATGTTAAAGATTTCCCTTTATAATGTAGATTTACAGACTATGCTTACAAACATAGGATTCAGGCCTCCAGACAGGGTTATGGAGTTAATTTTGAAGAAACTTACTGTTTTAAAATAAATGTACCAAATAGTTAATGCTGTGCAAGGCATTTGACGGAGGGTTCAAGAAGACCCAACAGGAAGGCTGGGAAGGTGGCTAAGTGGTAGTAGAGTGCTTCCCTTGTATGCATGAGGCCATGGGTTCAATTCCTCATCACCAATACACAGAAAAAGCCAGAAATGGGTGTGGCTCAAGTGGTAGAGCGCTAGCCTTGAGCTGAAGAGCTGAGGGACAGTGCGCAGGCCCAGAGTTCAGGACCCACGACCAACCAAAGACAAAAAAAAAAAAAGAAGACCCAACATGACAGAGACAGTAAGGGAGACAGGGGCGTGGGTCACATGAACATAAGGATGCTGGACAAAGAATGGCTTAGTCAGGTAAAATATTAGTGAAGTTCAATTCATTAGAATAAGAAGGAAAACAAAAACCTTCACCATAGCTTTCTGAAGGGATGATAAAAACAAATGACACAGGGTTGTTCTATTGATAGTCACTAGTGTTATTCAAGAAGCCATATGCCCTCTACTTTTTTGTGTAGGATGAAGTAAAAATTAGTCAATCAGCTACCTGGTGAATGCAAAGAATTGGGACAATATTCCATTTGCTAACAGAGTACTTGTAAATACTTAAAGCACCCTTCTACTCCACTACTTAGTCTGAGTAACATGACAGTATCTAAAAACTGAGCAATAAAAAAAAACTGGAGAAACAACACTTGGTAATATTGTTTTACATCTATATTTTGAAGTATTAATGAATAAAATGGTCATATACTTTCTCTAAAATAATACTGGGAAGGAGGGAGAAGAGTAGGTGAGGTATATTATAAATGAAACAAGATAAGCTTATTATCATTGAAGGTAAGTAATGAGTAAACTTGGGGGTGAGACAACTATCTACTTTTTTTTTTTTGGCGCTCATGGGGCCTGAACTCTGGGCCTGGGTGCTGTCCCTCAGCTCTTCAACTCAAGGCTAGCACCCTACCACTTGAGGCACAGTGCCACTTCTGGCTTTTTCTGCTTATGTGGTGCAGAGAAATTGAAACCAGGGCCTCATACATGCAAGGATACCACTCTACCACTGAGCTACCTTCCCAGCCCTCCTCCTCTTTCTTTTTTGTCTGTCATGGGGCTGGAACTCTGGGCCTGGGCACTGTCCCTCCACTCTTCATCTAAAGGCTAGTGCTCTACCACTTGAGCCACCGTGCCACTTCCAATTTTCTGGTGGTTTATTGGAGATAAATGTCTCATGGCCTTTCCTGCCTGGGCTGGCTTTGAACCACGGTCCTCAGATCTCCACCTCCTCAGTAGCTAGGATTACAGGAGTGAGCCACTAGCGCCTGGCCAACTTTACTTATGCATTTATTTAAAATTTTCTCATAATTTGTTTGTAAGCAAGTCATAAAGCTGGAGATTAAACTGTGACTTGTGACAAAAAAGCTTATACAATACAGATTGGAAATGAGCACAGGGTCATGTCCTTTGAAAGCTATTTTGACCTTCTTTATCTCTTCTCACGAATTTTAATTTGAAGTCTATTTTATCTGATATTAGGATTGCAACTCCCGCCTGTTTATGAGGGCCATTTGCTTGGTAGATTTGTTCCAGCCTTTAACATTGAAAATGTGTTTGTTTTTACGGGCAAGATGTGACTCCTGCAGGCAGCAGATAGAAGGGTCTTGTTTTTTAATCCAACTAGGCAGTCTATGTCACTTAATTGGAGAGTTCAGTCCGTTAACCTTAAGAGATAGGACTGAGAGGTATTTGGGAGTTCCTGCCATGTTATCCACCTTCTTGGGGGCTGCGAAAAATGCTACCAGCACAACTATGTTTATTGCAGCATTATTTACCATAGCTAAGATATGGAACCAACCCAGATGCCCCTCAGTAGATGAATGGATCAAGAAAATGTGGTATATATACACAATGGAATTCTATGCCTCCATCAGAAGGAATGACATTTCCCCATTTGTTAGGAAATGGAAAGGTTTGGAAAAAATTATATTAAGTGAAGTAAGCCAGGCCCAAAGAAACATAGGTCCCATGGTTTCCCTTATTTGCAATATCTAGTATAGGGTATGAGTCAAGCGGAAAAGGTCAGATAATGTGATGTTAGGAAAATGAACCCTTAAATATGTATTTTAATGTTTTCGTTTCTTTCATGCATGTGTTTCTAACGCATTTATAAGATTATTTCTTTGTTGCTTTGTATGTCCCTCCCCCACAGTGTAACCCCCGCTTTCACTTTATTTGATGTCAGTATAACATGTGGAGGAGATGGGGACAAACAAGTCGTTTAAGGATTCAGGTGGACCTGTTGCAACAATGAGAAGTACAAAATGTCATGTCAAAACCAGCTTTACAATGTCGGTGTGGGGGAGGGAGGGGGGTATGATTGTGTGGGGGGGAGGGGGGTGGCTGGGAAGGGAGGTGAAGGGTAAACAAAGGAGGAGGCTGCAATGCTTGGTAAGAAATGTATGCATTATCCTGCCCATGTAATTGTAACCCCTCTGTACAGTATGTTCTCAAATAAAATAAAATTAAATTAAAAAAAAAAAGAAAGCAAAATGAGAGTAAAAAAAAAAAAAAAAGAAGTCCTTCTAAGCCAGGCACTGGTGGCTTACACCTATAATCGTTGGAGGCTGTGATTTGAGGACCGCAATTCAAAGCCAGTCCAAGCAGGAAAGTCCATGAGAGAGCCCCACAACTGACAGAAAAAAAAGCAGATTTATGTATCATATTGAACTAATGGTTTATATAATGACATATATAAAAATGTAAGGCATCAGGCCAAGGAATGAATAAAGGCAGTTTTTGTTATAGAATAGTTTGCATGCACAATATTAAGGAAATAATAACAAGTTGCTGCCATTTACTTAATATCAGTAAGATAACAGGAATAACGTAAAACACAGAGAATCTCCCTGGTTAGGCTGACATTTGTGTATAATCCTAGATATTCTGAATGCATATCTGAGAACTGATGTGTGAAGCAAGGCTGGACAGAAAGTTCATAAGACTCTCATCTCCAATTAACCAGCAATAATCCAGAAACGGAACTTTGGCTCAAGTAGTAGAATGCCAGCTTTGAGTGCAAAATGTCAAAGGAGAGTGCAAGTCCCTTAACGCAAATGCCAGAAATGGCATAAAGAATAAAAAGCAAAACATTAAACACATGGAAACACAAAAAGACAAAAGTTATGCAAATTTAAATGCTACATTGAGAGATGGATCACACCAAATACAAGAAATGACATTTAGACATTTTCACTCAGTTGAAAAATAAACCAGGATAAGGTGGAATATATACAAAATGGAATTTTACTTATCTATTAGAAAGGATGATATTGCATCATTTTAAGAAATGGTAAGACCTGGTGAAAACTAGATTAAGTTAAGCCAAAAGAAAGTAAGAATGTGTGTTTTCTCTCACCTGAGGAAGACAGAATTAATCTATAAATATACAATAGACAATTGGGTAAACTTGGTGCACATAATTGTAAGGAGTGAAATATGATAGATTCATATTAGAAATTAAATTATATAATTTATTAGGAAAACTAACTTATAGTCCAATAAAATAAACACCAGGAATCGAGTAATCATATGTGGAAGTGAAATCAAGAGCAGAAAGGCAAACTAATGAAGACATAAAAGGTGTAGAAATAGGGTCTGGGAAGGTGGTTCAGTGGTGGAGTACTTGCCTTGCATTCATGAAGCCCTGGGTTCGATTCCTTAGCAGCACATTAGCAGAAAAAAAAAAGAAAATGGCGCTGTGGCTCGAGTGGTAGAGCAGGTGCTTTGAGCTGAAGGGCTGAGGGACAGCACCTAGGCCTAGAATTCAGGCCCATAAATAACAAAAATGGTGGAGAAATAGGTATGAAATCAAATTTCCAATTAAAATTAATGATTTTAAATATGCATTTAATTTTACATGTATTTATTGTTTATAACTCTAATCTTTTGGTACCTCTTGCCTTTTGTGCTTTTAGGTTATCTTAAAATCTCTTTATTGTGTGGACAATGCATGGACCATGATACTCCTACCTATGTCTCTTGTGTTGCTGAGATTAATGGCATGAGTCACCATGCTTCACTTATTTGTGCAGATTGGGACTTGTAAACTTTTGTCCAGATTATGTCCAAAGTGTGATACTCTTGATCTCTGATTTCTGATAGTGATCATAGATGTGAGCTGGTACATAAGGCCATTCATAATCCTTTATCCCACTTTGAAGACATGAAGTTTAATTTTCCAAATGACATACAAGATGACAAACAGAAAAATAATCCCTTAGTTCTGGTAAAGATGAGCTACTAATGAGAAACAAAATTACTTTCTAAAATATTTGACTATTGTAATTATATTTTCAATCTTACCCTACATTTAATATTTATGCCAGTGATTAAACTCAAATTGCAGGCATGCAACTGTGGTTTGCCCCTGTAATCCGAGTTACTTAGGGTGCAGAGACCCCAGGATCATTGTTCAAAGCCTGCAAGGGCAGGAAAGACTGTGTGACTCTTATCTCCAAAATTAATCACAGAAAAACACCTGAAGTGTCACTGTGGATCAAGTGTCAAGCCAAAAGATCCTAGAGACATTGACTAGACCCAGAGTTCAACCCCCAAGACTGGCACAAAGAGACTATTATTGCCTTTAACCATTCATTTGGATCACCTATAGAGAGGGCAGGCTATTGAAGGTCACATAGTTAACTGAAGAAGTAGAATTTGAGAGGATCACAATTCAGAATCAGTCTGGGAAGGGAGGTAATAAGATTTCCATATCTCCCTAAAGCCAGGCAGGTTGAAATGCATTCTGTGATCCCAGCTAATTGGCAGACCAAGGTAAGAATGAGCTTAGCCTAGTCTCTGTTTTGCCATCAACAAAACTGATAATGTATGAGCAAAGTCAGTAAATAAAAAAGATTGTTGATGTGTCCTTATTTGTAGAATATCTGTCTAACAAACAACGTATCTAAATTAAAATTAAAAGAGAAAGGAAGAAAGAAAGAAAGAAAGAAAGAAAGAAAGAAAGAAAGAAAGAAAGAAAGAAAGAAAGAAAGAAAGAAAGAAAGAAAGAAAAGAAAGAAAAAAGAAGGAAAGAAGTGAAGGAGATAAGGAAGGAAAGAAGGAAGGAAGAAAGAAAGAAAGAAAAAAGAAGGAAGGAAGTAAAGGAGATAAGGAAGGAGGGAAGAAAGAAGGAAGAAGGGAGAAAGAGAGAGAGAGTGGTAAAAAGAAATATAAAAAACATATAGTCAACATGTGATAGACGTTAATAGTGACACTGTACCATGTTAGATATAATTGTCATTATTTATTTCTAGGAGCAGCCTAGATAAAACAAGAGCAGATTTCAGCCAAGGATACATACATGTGTTCACCACTAACAAACTGTTATTGATGCCTCCTCCTGGACCAGAGGACATCTAAATAAACAAAAATAAAGCCTAAATAAACCAATAACATACATACTTTGATAAAACACAGGACTGGCTTAAAGTGTTGGACCAACAGGATTGCATATCTAGGAGGTATGGTAAAGTGTGTGGGAGACCAGCATTCTGATGATCTTGCAATGATGAAACTGCCTAACCACACAGCTCCTGGGCATATCACTGCTGAAACAAATATTCAGTCAGAGGTTAACAAAAGTAAGATTTACAATGAAACAGACATTCTGACCAAAGGTATTTTTACCTGATTCATTGTATTTCTTACAGTCTCCAGTTATATAACACACACACAACGTTCCTAATTCCCTTCTGCTTCATTATTGTCTTTCCTTGTTTTGGTTTTGTTTTCAGAAATACACAGGGCATATCTTATATTTTTGTATTTTAGCCTTCAGAAGGTCTATAGTTAAATATCCTTAAGTTCCTTTTGTTAGAAAATGAAAGACACATTGGGTGGTTCTTCACCTGTTATAATTATATAACTATATAATTATATAATAATACTTTTTTATTTCTAACATTTTAGCTGTATAATCCCAATTCATTTTTTCCCAAAGGGAACCTTAGTGGAAGGAAGAATCTGAAAGTTCATTCTGGTATTTAGAGAACTTCTGTTATTAAAACTCCAGTACATAGTATGGAATGGAACTCTGAAATTATTCATTAAACAGATGAGGTGAAAGTCAGATTTTGCACTCTAATACTCTTTCCTCAACCAAAATAACTAATATTCTTAAAGTTAATGGGCACAAATGTGCATAAATTTTCTAGAAATAAAATGATCACTTATGAAACATTAATAATACCTGCAAAGAAAGCTTTACAATATAAGATAATTCCTTCACACAATATGTATCTGTCTGGTACCATAACCCCAAACTAGACTAAGGCATCTAATAGCTATCACAGTTGGATGTTTCCTTTTTGTAAAACTGTTTTATCGTGTTGAGTAATATGAATTGTATACCAACTTAAAATCACATTTGAAATAAAACAGTTACTAGGTAAGACCTTCGTGGTTGAGGTGGTGTGGGATTTCCAGTCAACCCCTCTTGAGTTTTCCAGGAAGGAGCTTGCTTTGCCACAGCCTCTGTGGTAGAGCAGGGCAGGGTTTTGAGAGTGGAGGCCAGTCTGGGTAGGGCTTTGAGACATTTGGGAGGAGGTAGGAAGTATTGGATTTGTAGGGCGGGGTTTCCAGTGGAACAGGACAAGGCTTTAGGAAGGAAGTTCAGAGATAGCCATGTTCAGAGGAAAACGGCAGGATTACCAGGGAAGATATTGTTTTCAGGCCCAGCTAAGAGAAGAATGGGGCTGCAAGCGAGGAGATGTAATGACCTGTGAGCGAGAAAATACACATAAGCACAGTTAAAGATGTCAAAGGTGTTTTACTAATGTGTCTGCAACCCTGCCCTAGGTTACTAGAATTAGGAGCAACTGCAACCTCCAGGGGGCAAGTTGTTTTCCTTTTTCCTCCTCCTTGCAAGCCTTGCCTCTCCACTCTCCATTGGCCACTTTGCAAGCCTCTCTACCTCTCCACAGGCCTCTCCACCTCTTCACAAACCTCTGGGCTCTCTGTAGTCCTCTCCGCATTTCACAGGCCTCTCAGCTCTCTGCAGGCCTCCCTGCTCCTCACAGGCCTCTCAACTCTGTGCAGTCCTCTCAGCTGTCTAGGGCTTCCCCAGGTCTCCCTGCCTGACCGGACTTCCTCCAGCCTTCTCTGACAGCCTGGGATTTCCCAGATATCTCCTTGATCCAGCTTCCTCGGGCCATCCCAGATTCTCCTCAAGCCTGAGGAGAGCTGGGCACAGCTCT
This sequence comes from Dipodomys merriami, assembly GCF_024711535.1. Classification (NCBI taxonomy): domain Eukaryota; kingdom Metazoa; phylum Chordata; class Mammalia; order Rodentia; family Heteromyidae; genus Dipodomys; species Dipodomys merriami. The sequence goes on along the minus strand of NW_027204046.1, from coordinate 22,806 downwards.
GGTCCAGGAGCCATGTCTCTTCTCATGTGTCTCTTGTGGCATCTCCTTCTTTCCATCCCCTGCCCAGAAACCCCTGTTGCTACATCTGGTGGCCTGTCCCCCAAGCCACCCTTTGACCCCTCTCCCCCAAGTGGCCTGGCGTGCATGAAGATGGAATCAGCATGGGGCAGGACTTCCCGGACCCTCAAGCTCTCACAGAGTTTACTTAGAGGAGGGGTTACTGGTGGAGCGCTGTGGGCCTGCATGGGATATGTAAAATGGGATTTCCCGTAGAGCAGGGTGGGAAATTTGAGGGAAGAGGCTGATGGAATGCAGGCTTTCTGGTGGAGGAAGGCTGGGCTGACGGGGAGAAGCTTATTGAGGGGTGTGGCTCTGAGAGGGAAGCAGTGTTATGAAGAAGTGGGCTAGTAAAGGACAGCATTTCTGGTGGAAAACCCCATACTTTCTGGCATGTGGTAAGATGGAAGGATTTCTGGCAGAGCAGGAGGGGGCAGCAATGGACGAATGAGCCTTGTCAGGACAGGGCGTTGAGGATCCAAAGGACTAGTTAGGGTGGGGTTTTCGGTGAGGCCAGCCAAGACTTGGAGAGATGGAGTAAGATTGAGTGGGGACTTCAGTGTTAGGAGGCAGGATATCTAAGGAGTAAGCCTATTGTGGGCAGGGTTTCCAGTAGGGCAAGACAAACCTTCAAAGAAGGGGATAGGGATGGACAGGTGCTTCCAGTCAAGCCTGGTAAGCCTTCCAGAAGGAGGCCAACTGGTGGAATGGTTTCCAGTGGAACAATGTGGCCTTCCAGAATGAGCAAGGATGGTGGGATTTTCTGGTGGAGAAGGGCAGGGCTTGGAGCCATGAGGCTAGTTGGAGGTGGGGCTTTCAGAAGGTGGTAAGGCTACAAGGGTTTAGGATAATTATATGCAGGGTATCCTGTGGAGTGGAGTGTGGATTCCAGAGAGAACCCCAACTAGGGGTTGGATGAGGAGCTCAGCTGAGGGTTGGATTATTGGGGGAGAATGGCAGGACTTACAGAGAATAGATGGAAAGGTAGGGAGGTATCTGGTGAAGTACTCGGGCTTTCCAAGGATGAGGTGGGCTGTGCCAGTAGCTTCTAGTGAAACAAAGCAGGGCTTCAAGGGCAAATATAGGGTGGCGGATGGATTTTGATGTAGCAGGACAGGGCTTCATGGGAGGAGTGTAGTTCAGGGAAGGGCTTTGAAAGGGTTGTCTGGGCTGTAGGAGTAGGCTAGTTATGGGGTGGGGGAAGGGCAAAGGGGAGAAATGTTCCCTGGAGCCTCTAAGGAGCTTGAGGGAGAAGGCTGGTTGAGGGTAGGCTTAAAGGGAAGGGTGGGTTTGGAGGGACTAGGTTAGGTAGGGGCAGGGCATCCAGAGAATAAGGGTGGGGATTCAAGGGAGGAGCCGGATGGAAGTGAAGTTCTGGGTAGAACAAGTTGGGTATTGAGGGAGGAGATATGTTTCTTTGGGGCAGAGAAAAGAGTAGATGGAGTGGAAGAGGGATTTCCAAGTAGCAGACCAGGGATTTGAGGAAGGAGGCTGGTTGCAAACAGAGCTTTGAAAGTTTATAGCAGGGCTACTACGGTGTAGGTTAATTGAGGGTGGGATTTCAGGTGTAGCAGGACAGGGTTTCAAAAGAGGGGCTGAATGGAAGTGGGTCAAGTTGAGCTTGTGAGAGGGGATAGGATAGAGGCAGGAGTTCAAGGGGGAAGGGAGAGGCTATAAAAAAACAGCAACTACTAATAAAAATAATGCAAGAATACCATTTTCAGCCAGTGTAGAATTAATTCTATTTCTGTATGTATGAGAGATATTGGATAAACTAACCAAGTAATTTCTTCCTACTGAAATTTTTCTTTATTCTAATTGAGTGAGAATAAAACAACAGGCCACGTCAGGCTCATAGGCACACAGTAGACTGACACATGAATCACTGGATTTGATTACCCAGCAACTCCTTTAAGGAACACAAAAATTTAAACTCTCTCCATTAGTCATAATGGACACTCTATTGACTTAAAATTGTGAATAAATAGAAATTTTCCTCTGAACATTTTAGAAATTTTAATCTAAACAAAGTAATAGTAATTCTTTAACTTTATACTTCTATATTGGAACATATACTAACACTAAATAATTAGGAAAATATAATAAAATTATACACAGAATGTTCATTCTTGCAACAGCAATTTTAATCTAAAATAATTTAAAACCAGAAAATTGCTTGCCATATAGTGAGATTGCAGTATGGTTTCCTTTTGTGATCAAAATGGTGATTTAAGCAATATGCCTTTATCATTGGACGCATTGATGGTTAAAAGATATCCAAGAATGTGAAGTACCCTAAAAAAATACCCTGAAGAAACTCACAGGGTACTGTGAGTTGATGTTGAAATAAAATTAATTACTGCATACAGTAGGAATTAATATTAAATAGGCACAGAAATATTTTCTACAATAAACGGCTACATTGAAAAATAAACAATGAAAAGGAAGCAGGCAGTCAGACCATCAAGTTAACATTATCTAATGAATAACATTTATTGAGACTTGTTTGCAATCTGCTTGACCTAAATTCTTCCCTGAAGCCAAATAACAAGAAAAAAACCATGGAAATACAGTATTTTCAAGGCATTATTAGACTTTAGAGAGTGAATTCAATTAATATATTGCTAGAAAATAAAGACAGCAAAGGAAATATTCCCAATATTCCCAATCTATGGCTCTCTGCTGTGAGAGGGATACAGGCCAAGGCGTGAATGGACTGAAGAACAGGAGTGCATTCTAGTAGTTCCCAAGATGCAATGATGAATGTAACATGGGAGAAAATCAACATAACTGTCACATGAATTTATCACTGGAGAGTACAGAGAAGTACAGTGAAAATCCCAGGAGATTTATAAAGTACAATCTTACATATTTGTCAGAACAGTAAATTCAAATGTTTTCAGAAAAGTGTCTGGCATTGTGTCCTAAAACACTTGGAAAGACTACAGGAAACTACCGGGCACTCACATGATGCCAAGAAATGATTAACTTATAATTTACAAGACATTGAATAATCATAAAAGTCTTGTTTCAGTAGTGCAAAATTAAGCCTTAATACACTCTGTTCTGAAACAACACATTATAAAACCAAATCAAGAACAATCAAATTATATATGTGACTCAACTGTTTCCAACAATAGAATTCAAAAATTCAAATTACATACTGTATCTGTAAACTGATAAAAATCATACAGGATGACAAACATAATTAATCTTTCAACACTGCATATTTTATGTGAATAGTCCTGATGATAAATGATTTGTTTTCCTTACAGATTTTGGATGAACACAACAACAACAATACAAAACCAAAAACCACTTGGCAATAGATCTGGATACCAGTGGCTCATCCCTATTCCTAAATGCCCAGGAGGCTGAGATTGGAGGACCATGGCTCACAGGTTGCTGGGGTAGCCAAATCCATGAGACATTGATGTTCCATTGATCAGTCAAAGGCCTAGTGGAACATTGGCTCACATGGTATAGCATCAGGCATGAGTGTAAACACCAAGAGTTCAAGGCTGGAGTCAAATCTCATTACTACACCCCACACACACAGTCACAACCTACACACAAAGGGGAAGATACAGGAACAGGGAGAGAAAGGGAATCTTAAGAGTTTAAAAAGTGAAGCCTATCCTAGAAAAAAAAATCCTTTCCAAAAATATACAACTGTAAGATTACTTGTGAGGGATTCTAGAGCTGAGCAGTGAGATCTGGAAAGAGATAAAAGATTAGAAAGCCATCTTAAACAAGACTCAGAAGGCTGAGATATGTACCCTGGAAAAGTCAAATCATCAAGGCAAGATAGTGCTATAAGTTACTACCTTAAGTGTGTTTAAGATACAGCTGTTAGGACACTAAAATAGTAAGATCTTGGAGATGAGACAAGATATTTTATGGCTAAAATATGTATTCCTCCCTTCTGCTCCCTAACAGTAAGAGAGTTAATTGTCACTATTTATACAAAGTATACCTCATGTTAGTGGTTGTAACCACAAGATAGATTGATGACCTAGTTTGTGCAAATAACTTTAGCCACACCCCTATATTAAGTTGGATAAAAAGTTTGTTAAGCAGGACCACCAAAAACTGGTGGTGAGCCTTTGGGTCCCCTGGTGTCCCTCTTTCCTTTCCCTCTCTGTAATTTCTCAGTTCATTGGCCAGGTATCCCTTCATCTCTGCTGTTCCAGAGTTGTGGACAGAACTGATATTCTGAGCTCCTCAATACAAACGGTGGAAACACACTTTATCAAAGAAGATACACAAACATATATGAGCACCTGGCAAGATACCAATCATCAGCAGTCATCCTGTGAGTCCTTAGTGAAGAAGTGGAGTTCCATTATGGTGGTCATAATGGCTAAGTGTAAAAAGTATGTAATAAAACCTTTGGAAGGTTCTTTTTCTCTTTTTTCTCTGTAGTCCCAGATGGCCTGGAACTTTCCAGCCTTGTCTCAGCCACAGAAGTGATGGGAGTTTGAATATGTGCTGCCATGCCTGGCATTTAGGAAGTTCACAACAAAGCAATAACAAAGTACATGAAAGCAATTTTGTAAATGATGTACATTTGCTTCCTCAATTGTAAAATAAAACAATACGAAAGTGCATGAAAAGTCTTTTTTTCTTTTTTTTTTTTTTGTCGGTTGTGGGGCTTGAACTCTGGGCCTGGGCGCTGTCCCTCAGCTCTTCTGCTCAAGGCGAGCGCTCTACCACATGAGCTACTGTGCCACTTCCAGCATGAAAAGTTTTGTAAGTGATATGTATTTACTTCCTCAATTGTAAAATTAAACAAATATATGTCAAAATATCACATTATTAACATTATTTATATATATGTATATGTATATATATATATATATATATATATATATATATATATGCAGTTCATCAGGCATCACTATACCTCAACAGATCAAATGCAAAGTCAAATTTCTACTTCTTTCTAGGAGAAGCAGAAAAGGTCAAAATCTATGGATATATGACCATATAAGATGATATTAAGTAACTGCTTAAATAGGGATATAGGTTGACCTTTTGTAACAATGAGATGTATAAGACACTCCATTGAAAATGAACTTTAAAACTGGTGAGGGGGAGGGAGGGAGTAGCTGTGGAGGTGGGAGGGAAGGGATCGTAGGGGAAAAAACAAAAGACGAGGCAACAATGCTCCATAGGAAATGTACTCATTACCCTGGTCATTTAACTGTGACCCCTCTGTACAGTATTTTTACAATAAAAATGTACAAAAATTCTACTTTAAAATCTAACATCTAAGGCAGTGTCTGGAATACAAGGAGATAAAATAAATCTACAGGAGGGATATCTTTAACACTGTGACAATGAGACGTGAAAGCTGGATTTTAAATCAGGGTTTGACAAGATCAAATGTCCACTAAATATGTGATTACAGCTACAGAGCTGACCATGATCGTAAGAATGGAGGTACAACTGAAAGTCAGCTAAGGCTGCTACAGCATTGTATGTAGACATAATGTGACCTCTCCAATAATTGTAAAGCACAAAATAGAAGTTAAGTCAGTAAAATACATGGGAGGGTTTACCCACTGAGAAAAATTGCAGTGGGTGATCATTGCTCTTTGGTTGAGAGTATACAGTCCATCTCATTTTACTTTAAGCTAAAGTATATTTCTGATATGAACACAATTGTAATATATCAGTGTTTCATGAGTGCAGACTAGTGTAGGTGCATGTTACTCTAATATATATAAAGGCTCTACCTTCACACTCCATTCTATGTTGTTAAGTTTGCATGGAGAAATGTTCATAACTAGGAAATTTAGACTCTTGTGAATCTGATTCAGGAAACTGAAATAAGACATTTGGGTCATCCACTCCAATTATTTGGTTTGTGACTATGAAATAAATACCATTATTTAAAATGCACATGAATTTTTGAAAATTCATGCAATACCATATGGCAAACATACAAAAGATACAATTACTCATCTTCTTATATGAGCTGAAGGGAAGTTATTCCTGACATGCACTCGTTTTTTTAAAGAAATACATTTAATAATGTCTACCCTTTTTATATTACTTTTTCAAAATGTAAATATACATACTTGAGAAAAGATTCTGTGCTTTTTATTAAATACTTCATTATATCTATAGCTCTATCTATCTATCTACCTACCTATCTATCTATCTATCTATCTATCTATCTATCTATCTATCTATCTATCTATCTATCTATCTAATCTATTTATCTATCTAAAGAACTAGGCAGGCAAAGCCAACCAAATTTCCCAAATACTTGAGACTGACCAGTTGCAGACCTAGAATTCAAATCCAGTTTTCCATCATGCTTATCTGAGGATGTTCTGTGAATGTCACATTACCTTTTAAGAGATAAGGAACAGAAGAATCTACATTATTTTTCTAATTATAGCTATAATGGCAATGAAATTGCTATAGAAGGAAAATATTTTTTAAATGAAAAAGGTATTGGGTACAAATTTGTTAGTAATCAAATCAAGATTGGTTAATTTTCTAAAGAAATTCCTGAATGACCATCATTCAAGCTTCCACTGTTTATGCTGCCTGGAGTAAATGCTTTAGGAGAACAACTCCATGCCAATGACACCAGTGCATATGAAGAAAACATGCTTTTAACATTCAGCATCTTGAATGCAAAAGAAATAATTATACAAATATAATCTAAAAGGAAAAATTTTTGTGACTGTTACTTCCTCATTATACCAAAGAAAACTTACTCCCTTTTCTAAAACATATATCTATTTTACTGATATTACTATAATTACTATTAATAATGTAGGAATAATATATTATAATATCATTAATGTTATGTAATCTATAAGTAATATATGTATAATATGTTTATAATAATTGATACTACTATAGTAACTATAATTAATACCTGTACAAAACTGAATTTTGTGTTATATATACTACGAATGGCATAAGAAATGAGAACTCTAATATACACCACATGCTTTAGTCACATAATTTATTGTTTTGCATGAATACGGAGGGTTGAAATAGGATCCAGGTGCTGTCCCTGAACCATATTACTCAGGGCTTGTACTCTACCACTTGATCCACACATCAATCTCCTACTTTTTTTTTGGAGGCTAATTGGTAATATGAGTTTCACAATTTTTTTTCTGTCTGGGCTGGCTTCAAACAGCTATCCTCAGATCTCAGCCTCCTGAGCAGCTGGGATTTCAGACATGAGCCTTGTTACATATTTTTTAATTCCATGCATGGCAAGTTGTTAGGTCATTATTTTTGTGTGTTCAAATATATTATGGTGGTTCATTTCTAAACTGATTCAGAATGAACAACCACTTATTGGGAAAGACTATATGTTGGAATTGAAATTGTAAATGCACTTATCTCACTATCAATTTTCAAAGATAATGTTAAATATTTCCAATTCCTGGAACTAAAACATTAAATAAGCATCCCTTCCTTAACTGTCTCATTTTCAACAGTATAAAACCTACTCTATAAACATCTATATTCAAGAAAGCAAGCCTCTCTAACCACATATTCACCTTCAGTTATCCTCCTCATCTCTATATGGCCTTTTACAATGGATGTCCTCTAACATTGACTACACATCCACCAGAGTCAGCCTACCACATCCAACACTTTTTAAAACTTCCTAGATAAAGTTGTTTGCCCCATCCTCATCAGCCTTTCTGCAGCCTCAGTGGAGAGCTTGTTCTCCTGCTTTACCTGTAGACTATATCCTGTTATATTTCCTAGCAAAGAAATAATAGCTAGCAGGCCTGAGCCTTGGTATATTCAGAGGTTCATTGGTATTCAATGTTTCCTTTTCCATTTCCTTTCCTTCCTTGGTAAGTGAGTTGGAATAGCAGAACAAATCAATTTGAAAAGCAGTGTGTTTTAGTGTAAATGAAAAGATACTTGTACATCTCATTGTTGCAATGGGTCCACCTGTATCCCTAGTTAAACGATTTGTTTTTGCCCTTCCCTTCCACCAATTATACCAACATCAAATACAGTGAAAGCAGGGGTTATACCGTGGGTACGATATTTTCACAATAAAAAATAAAATTTTAAAAAAAGAAAAGAAAAAATACTGATTTGAAAATACTACAAGTGTTTGTTCTTTACATTTATATTTCAATTCAAATATAATAGGACTGCTGCTAGTGGTTCATGCCTTTAAACCTAGCTATTTAAGAGCCTGAAAGATGAGGATCATAGTTCCAAGCTAGACCAAGTAGAATAGACCATGAGGCTCTTATCTCCAACTAAGAACCAAAAAGCTAAAAGTGGAGCTGTGGCTCAATTGGAATAGTGCCAGCCTTGAACAAAAAAGAAAAAAGAAAGCACATAGCCCTTGAGTTTAAGTCCTATTATGAGCACACATACACCATACATACACACACATATATACATATATATGTATACAGACATATTTAATCTACTATGTATAAATTATATGCATACATATGTATATATAGTTATATAATAAAATATTACAAAGTGTCAAATATATACAAGCAAATGTTTGATCTTTCTCTTCGAAACAGATTCATATAGAGTTATAGAAGTCCTGCTCAGAGCAACGCATAGTCCCTATTAAAGGAGCAAAGCCAGAGAGAGATGTCTTGGCCTGTGAGCCATGGTAAATCACAGCAAACAAACACCAAAAGATTCACTAGTACAAGGAAGGCCATCTGTTTATGGGACCACCAAATAATCAGTACTTGGCTTTTCAATTTGAGATCAAGAAAACAAACAAAAATATTTGCCTACAATGGATTATAAATGGTAAACATTGGTCCTTTTTTAGCCTAAAAGCTACCACAAATGGAGGACAGGTTTATTATCACAAGATCCAGATGGTTCTTTACCAGGGCTGGGCCATACAGAAAAATCTCGAAATTCCTAAGGCCTGTTTAAAATTTCATTGTGTGTAAGTACAATTGGGTTTTTTTTTTTGATCTACTCATTTAATGTGGGGAAGCTGGGCTGTTTCCATATTTTGGCCACTGTGAATAGCTCTGCAATGAACATAGGTGTGCAGGTGTCTTTTGGATCTAGAGCAAATCATGTTAAGTAAGGTAAGTCAACACACAGTTGCATGTTCTCTCTGATATGCTGAAGTTAGACCTAAAATGTACTGGAATATGACAAATTATACAGGATTCTAGAGACGCACATACAGGGAGAACAAAAGACGCTACTCTTAGGAGAGAAACTCAAAGGCACAATGCATAAGTGCCTTTCCATATTTATATAAAATAATATACATAATGAAACAAACTCTAAGACTTGGAAAAAAAGGATTTTTTGTTTTTAATTATGGATGATTCTATATTCTTTATCTTATGTATGGTGGATTCAAGTGTACAACTTCGTAAGTGTTGGGGGAGGGTACAAAATTCAAGAGAAAAGGGGTGAAAAGTGCAGCCATAGAACTCACTGGACACGGATGAAAGTGAACTATACAATTCACAGATGGAGATGAGAGGGAGGGCCTGGGAGAGAAAAAGGGAACAGAAGACACTGTATGAAAGGCAATGTTCTGGGGCTGGGAAGGTGGCTCAGTGGTAGAGTGCTTGCATTGTATGCATGAAGACCTGGGTTTGATTCCTCAGCAACACATAAGCAAAAAGAAAGAAACCAGAAGTTGCGCTGTGGCTCAAGTGGTAGAGCGCTAGCCTTGAGCTGAAGAGCTGAAGGACAGTGCCCAGGCCCAGAGTTCAAGCCCCACAACCGGACCCCCAAAAAAAACAAGAAAGAAAAAAAGATAGGCAATGTTCTCATTACCTGATTCAGGTAATTGTAACCCCTCTGTACATCACCTCTAAAAGAATAATAAAGCAAATTAACAATAATAAAAATCTCTACATTCCACTCAGCTGAGTCAATCCAAATTATAAGAATCTTTCAGCAAACTTACTTTCTCATCTTTACCACCTCCTCCATCCTGTAGATTTAAATGGAAAATAAATGGCAAAAAATGAAATAGCTTTATTGGCTCTTTTGGAAAAAAGAATTAAATCAACTATCTAATATCTATTTGGCTGATTATTAAATAGTTGAGTGATGGTCTGCTAAGAGGCAGACCATCATCCTAATGGAGCTGTTATCCTGGGATTTCTTCTAAAGCCAGATGTGCCCTGAATGAGGAATTTATTTATAATAAAATTTCTAAGGAATTCACTTATAACTGAAAAAAAATATTTCAGTGGTCAATCGTGAGCGTCTATTTGCTTTTCATATGACTAGCACTCAGGCTTCCTCTACAGATAGGAATTTATTTTAAAAAGATCTACCCAGAAAAGAAACTGAGTAAAGGGGAGGGGAAATATGGTATACAGGATCTCCTGGAGAATTGAAGGCAATTGAAAAGCAGTGTTGATACATGTGAGTCTTATTTCTAAGACAAGTCACTAGTGATGGTCAGGCCATGAAGTCTGATCACATGACTTGAACCTCATTCCAACACCTTCAAGACAAACCTTAGGACATGATTTCACTGTGCTCTTCCTCCTGAGAGCCTCATCTCCCCGTGCTCTGGCTATGCTGGCCTCCTCATCCCACCACACAGAATCTTGGGGCTGAGAATCTTTCTTCTCTCTACACTTTTTGAACTGATTCTTTTTCCTCAGGTGCCTCTTGTATGACCCAAGACACGTTTTCAGAACGTCTCTACCAGGTTCACTGATTTTGTTCTGAGAGATACTCTTTACATCCAGTAGGCTGGACTTTGAAGCTAGCCTTGGCAAGAAAGGCTGTGAGACTCTTATTTCCATGGAATCATTAAAAAAAAAACTGGGTGTTGAGCTGTAGCTGAAGTGATGGAACATTAGCCTTAAGAAAAACAAAAACCAAAGCAAAACAAATATTCTCAGGGAAGAAATGTGGAAATCTGGGGCTGATGGCTCATGTCTGTAACCCTAGCTACTCAGGAGGCTGAGATCTGAGTATTGGTGTTCAAAGTCAGCCTGCACAGGAAAGTCTAATGAATCACCAAAATAGCTGGAAGTGGAGTTGTGGCTCAAGTTGTAGATCACTAGCCATGAGCAAAAGAGCTCAGGGACAGTGCCCAGGTCTAAAGTTCAAGCCCCAAGACCAAACAAAAAGCTGGAAGCAGTGCTGTTGCTCAAGTGGTAAAGTGCTAAGCAAAAAAGCACAGGGATAACACCTAAACTCTGAGTTCAAACCCCAGAAGTGGCAAGGAAGGAAGGAATGATGGAAGGAGGAATGGAAGGAAGGGAGGGAGGGAGGGAGGAAGGAAGGAAGCAAGGAAGGAAGCAAGGAAGCAAGGAAGGAAGGAAGGAAGGAAGGAAGGAAAGAAAGAAGGACCTTACACAATATCACTGGGGAAATTCTATAATCCATGTGTGGTGACTAATGCTAGGTTAACTTGACCAGGCCCTGGAGAATGCAAATACTTGTTCAAGCATTCTGTCATCCAGGTTTCTTGATGAGATTAACACTCTGTAGACTCTCCAAAGCAGACTTTGCTCCCTAGGCAGGATAAGCCTCGTCCAATCAGGTAAAAGCACAGACTGAACAGAAGCAGCAAGCCTCCCCCAGACACATGCTCCTCCCCCGGACCACCTGCTTCTGCTGGGGCATGGACCTCAGCAACCTATAAGCCAGGATAGGAACAAGGCTCTTCTGTGCCTCAGGTCTGGCATATACCCCGACCAGTGCACTGACTACAGACTTGAGGGGGTGAGGATAGAGAGGGACACTTGCATATTCTTTCTTTCTTTCTCTGTCTCTCTCTCTGTCTCTCTCTCTGTCTCTGTCTCTCTCTCTGTCTTTCTCTCTCTCTCTCTCACATACACACAGACACAAACAGACACACACACATACACACACACATACACACACTGGTTGTACACTGGTGGGGAAGGGCCTGGGAACCTCTAGGGAGAACTTACTCTTAAAGGAGGTGTGATCAGATGACCTGCTTGGCCTGTGATCAAAAGCCTCATCCTGGGATGGGAAGTATCAAGCATCAGTAGACTGAAAGCAAATGGTGAAGTTAGGGCTCTCCAGAGATGGCATCTTGTTTCCCTGTAAACCAAAGTGATGATTCCATTTGTGTCCTCTCAGCTCAGATGATCTTCTTTTTAATTTCCCCCTGAACACAAGACAGAATTAATTTGCATGTTCAATTCACCCATAGACATGGTGTAATTTGATCTTGGCGAAGCCAGCCTGTGCTGAATGATCTCAGTAAGTGAGGAATTCTCAGCTTCCATATGGATCCAAGGAGCTACCATGCTCAGGAGTGCAGAGAATGTGCTCACCTGGGACAAGGCAGAGCATAGACCATTCAAACACATGGCGGCCATCCTCTCTCAGGCAAAGACAGATGAATCCGTCTACCCACCCTGAGTGATCATAGTAGACATGAGCCTCCATGCCTCTCATCTCCTGCCCTTTCTACAGCCTTCCAATCCCCAATCACTAACTTTGTTCAGAAACCCATGTACTATTATATACAATGTTGTTAGGCAACTCACTTTTTTTTCTAATCACTGCATAACTGGGATATTTTCTCATGTGATTAAGTACTTCATTATTTGGTGGATTTGAATCACTCAGACTGAAATATCATAACACAATGAGAGTTTCCTTTTATTGGAAAGGGAAAGAATTCCTCCATGTCTGTTATCCTATTTAAAACAAAAACAAAAACAAAAACACCACGATGGATGTTCTTGAGCTATACTCTTTCTCAAAGGATTTCCTGAGTTAAATAATTAGAGGCAATATCACTTCTGGATCAAAGGAAGTGTCTATTTGGAAGAATTTTGGAACACATGTGTACAGTTCTTAGAGATATCCTCATAGGCACATATCTTGGGGAGAGCATGTTTCTCTGATAGTGGGTGAGATGGATTCAGAAATACTTTGGGTTCCATAAGGCCATGGACAAAAGCTAAGCTTACAGCTCAGCAGTACTTATTAGCAATCTCATAGTCCTTAGTGGCAGCATGCCCTTGAAATATATGTGGTGTCTCCCTGGTCAAAGTTGTAGACTCTATCACTTTTTTTTTAGTCCCCCTGAATACTGTTAAAGACATTAACAAGGAACCGCTGGGCTGCTTGTGAAAGAGCCCTGAAGAAACCAAGGCTCTAGACACTTGAAAGCACTGGCCACTAGGGGGCAGTGGAGAGCCACAGACAGCTGTCAGGATGCCTGTAACAAGGTTGTTATATTTGAAACTTTCTTTCTTTCTTTCTTTCTTTCTTTCTTTCTTTCTTTCTTTCTTTCTTTCTTTCTTGCTTGCTTGCTTGCTTGCTTGCTTGCTTGCTTGCTTGCTTGCTTGCTTGCTTGCTTGCTTGCTTGCTTGCTTGCTTGCTTTCTTTCTTCCTTCCTTCCTTCCTTCTTTTCCTTCCTTTCTCCCTTCCTTTCTCTCTTCCTTTCTGTCTTTCTTTCTTTAATAAAATGTTATTGCAAGTCAATGCAAATGTTGGGTTGCGTGCAGCCTGTGGGGCATCAGCTTCAGTTTTAATTGGATGACTCAGGTCCGTCCATCTGAGGAGCACCCAACTCAGCACCCCCATCATCCTTCCTCCACTCCGTCCCCCGCCCCGGTTTGCCACAGTCATGGTCCTTTGCCTATATATAGCAAGCCCACGAGTTTCAGTTCTGCCTTATCCAGCCCTGCCTGCCCTGCACCTGTGCAGACTCGTTCCCTTCAGACCAGATGTGCACCAAACTGGTTGCACATTTCTGGTACTTTCTGATCAGGAACCAAAGAACTTCGCCTTGAGTCCCAGGTCCTGTCATATCCTACTAGGAAATCTTGGTCACATCTACCATCTTCACCAGGTCTCAGTTTTGCATCAGGAAAATGGGTGTATTGGAATACATCTGCCACAGTCTCTATTATCATCTTCCTACTCTTCTTTGATTCTACAAAAAAACAAAAAACAAAAAACAAAAAACAGAAAACAAAAAAACAAGAGAGAGCCCATTTCTGGGTTCTGGTGCCTTATTCCTGTCATCCTAAGTACTCAGGAGGCTGAGATTCGAAGATCACAGTTCAAAGCCAGCCCGGGCAGGAAAGTCTGTGACACTCTGATCTCCAATTAACCACCAGAAAACCGGAAGAAGAGCTGTGACTCAAGTGCTAGAGAGCTGGCCTTGAGCCAAATAAATCTCAGGGCAGCATTCAGGCCCTGAGTTCAAGCTCCTGCCCACCCCACCCCACCCACACAGAAATCATGTACTATGTGTTTGTGTGTGTGTTTGTGTGATGGTACAAAGACTTGAATTGAGGGCCTTGTGCTCTTGCTTAGCTGTTTTTTTTTTGATCAAGGTTGACACTCTACCACTTGAACCACACCTCCACTCATGATTCATGGTTCAATAAAAGGGCTTTAGTAGCAGCTCATAAAATGACATTACCAAGCACCAGAGGAAAGGGTGGTCTTGCTTTGTTCTCTCTAGCTTCTAGAAAACATTTAAACTCACGGAAAGGAGCAGACATTACTGGCAGCTGTCTGAAATGTCCAGCTTTTCCTTTGGATTTTTCTGTTCATCCTTTCACAGAGATCAGCTTTTTATTTTTTATTTTATCTGTGCCAGTCTTAGGGCTTGAACTCAAGGCCTAGGCAACCGTCTCTGAGTTTTTTTACTCAAGGCTAGCATTCTGCTACTTGAGCCACACAGTTCCATTTCTGACTTTATTTTAGTGGTTTATTGGAGATAAGAATCTCACAGACTTTCCTTCCCCGGGCTGGCTTTGAACTTCAATCCTTAAATCTCAGCCTCCTGAGTAGCTAGGATGAGAGGTGATCTTTCTTTACCTGGGTTGCTGTGCTGGTTGCATGTTTTGTGTAATGTATTACCAAGTTGCTTCATTCATAATAAGGAATCCAAGGCTGAGAACACTTAATTGGGATTGTGAAGTATGTGCATAAATTAAATGACAGCCTCGAGTCAGACTCCAGTTTTCAAGTGTCACTCTTTCATGACATTAAAATACTCCTCAGGTACCACAGAAGCCTTCATTCCAAAATGAATACTCTGTGTAACTCATTAATGGATACAGAATAAAAAGAGAAATGAATCCTGTTACCTACCAAAAAGCTAGCTCAGCTCCTTAGTGATAGGGAAAAATAAATATTGCAAACACAGGTTTGAAATGAAATTTTTTAAATTTTATTTTATTTTATTTGTGAACATACTGTACAGAGGAGTTACAATTACATGGGCAGGATAATGTGTACATTTCTTACCAAGCATTGCAGCCTCCTCCTTTGTTTACCGTTCACATCCCTTCCCAGACTCCCCCCTCCCCCCCAATCCCAATCCTTCTCCTTCCCCCCCATTCCCCCCCCAAAGCGACGTTGTAAAGCTCGTTTTGGACATGACAACTTGTACTTCTCATTGTTGCAACAGGTCCACCTGTATCCTTAAACAACTGGTTTTTCCCCATCTCCTCCACAAGTTATACTGACATCAAATATAGTGAAAGCAGGGGTTATAATGTGGGGGAGGGACATACAGAGCAACAAAGAGATAATCTTATAAATGTGTTAGAAACACATGCATGAAAGAAAAAAACTTTAAAATACACATCTAAGGGTTCATTTTCCTGACATCACATTATCTGACCTTTTCCGCTTGACTCATACATATACTAGATATTACAAATAAGGGAAACCATGGGACCTATGTTTCTTTGGGCCTGGCTTACTTCACTTAATATAATTTTTTCCAAGTTTTTCCATTTCCTAACAAATGGAGCAATGTCATTCTTTCTGATGGAGGCATAGAATTCCATTGTGTATATATACCACATTTTCTTGATACATTCAGGGGCATCTGGGTTGGTTCCATATCTTAGCTATGGTAAATAATGCTGCAATAAACATAGTTGTGCTGGTAGCTTTAGTGTGGTCCTGTTTGTAAACATTTGGGTAAATGTCCAAAAGTGGGATTGCTGGGTCATAGGGGAGTTCTATGTGAAGTCTTTTGAGGAACATCCATACTGCTTTCCAAAGTGGTTGAACAAGTTTACATTCCCACCAACAATGAAGTAAGGTTCCTTTCTGTCCACATCCCCTCCAGCATCTGTTGTTGTTAGAGTTCTTGATTTTTTGCTGTTCTAACTGGAGTGAGGTGATATCTGAATGTTGTTTTGAGTTGCATTTCTTTTATGGCTAGGGATGTTGAACATTTTCTTCATGTGTTTTTGGCCATCCTTCTTTCTTCTTCAGAGAAGTTTCTCTTTAAGTCTTTCGCCCACTTATTTATTGGGCAGTTGTTTCTTTGAGTATTTGTTGTTGGGTGGTTTAATTTTTTGAGTTCCAAGTATATTTTAGATATGAGACCCTTGTCCGTTGTATGGCTAGTAAAGATCTTCTCCCAATCCATGGGCTTTCTATTGATCTTGCTAGCTATGTCATTTGCCCTGCAGAAGCTCTGCAACTTCATGCAATCCCATTTGTCCAACCTTTCTTTGATTCGTTGTGTTTCCGGGTCTCTATTCAGAAAATTTCGGCCTGAGCCAAGAAGACCTAGTGTTTCTCCTATTCCATCCTGTAATGTTTTCAGAGTGTCTGCTTTGAGTTCAAGGTCTTTGATCCATTTGGAGTTGATTCTGGTGCAGGGTGATATATAAGGATCTAGCCTTAGTTTTCTACATGTAGTTAACCAATTTTGCCAGCACCATTTACTGAAGAGGTTGTCTTTCTTCCATTCTATTGGTTTAGCTCCCTTATCGAAGATTAGATGGCTATAGGTCTGTAGGTTCATTTCTGGGTTTTCAATTCTATTCCATTGGTCCTGAGGTCTGTTCTTATGCCAATACCAAGCTGTTTTGATTACTATGGCTTTATAGTAGAGTTTGAAGTTTGGTATTGATATTCCTCCAGCAGTGTTCTTTCCATTGAGGAGCGTTTTTGCTATTCGGGGTCTTTTATTGTTCCATATGAATTTTTGGATTGCCTCTTCTATTTCCTTGAAGAATGAGGTTGGAATTTTGATTGGTATTGCATTGAATTTGTAGATAACCTTGGGAAGTATTGCCATTTTCACGATGTTAATCTTTCCAATCCAGGAGCATGGGAGGTTTTGCCATTTTTTAAGTTCTGTGCTGATTTCCTTTTTTAAGATTTTCAAGTTTTCATCATAGAGGTCCTTCACTTCTTTAGTTAATTCCTAGGTATTTTATTTTTTGTGGGGCTATTACAAATGAAGTTGCTTTCCTAATTTCAGCCACACTTTTCTCATTGTTGGCATACAGAAAAGCCATTGATTTTGGGGGGTTAATTTTATAACCTGCTACTTTGCCAAAGTTTTGAATCAGCTTGAGTAATTTGGGAGTGGAGTCTATGGGATTCTTTAAATACAAGATCATGTCATCTGCAAAGAGGGAGAGTTTTATGAAATGAAATATTTTAGAAAGAGCAACATCAGGATTATTTTTACTCCTCTTCTTTTTGTTTTTTTATTTGTTGTTTATTGTGGATTCCATTGCATCATGAAAATAAATGGACAATGTCAGCATTTTCTCCTCCCAGCTGGATCCCAGGTTGGCAACGTTTTACTCCCATATAGGAAAAAAAAACCCTACAATCTCATAAAATTTAAGGTTATTAAGTTGCAACTGAATAATCCATGAGAAAATTATGAAACATTTATGGTGGAATATTGAGAACTTCCAGAGTAAAGAAGCCATTTGGGGGTTTCCCCCTTGCCAAACTTGGGTAGCTCCACCTCGCTCTCCTGGCTTTTTGCTGTTACCTCAGATGATCCGAGGTGGCTAACGGCCCTTCTGATTTGTCTAAAAGATACCTCAGAACCTGGCAAAGCTAGGCACCGGGATGGCTCACACTGATAATCCTAGCTGCAGATTCCTAATGAAGACCCTGAGATCTGAGGACTGTAGTTTGAAGCCAGCCTGTTCAGGAAAGTCCATGAGACTCTTATCCCCAATGAGCCACCAGGAAACAGGAAGTGGAACTGTGGCTCAATTGGTGGAGTGCAATGCGCAGGCCCTGAGTTCAAGATCCAGTACAGGCACACATACAACATTTGCCTCTGATTAGGAAGCTGAGTTCCAAGAAGAGGCAGGTTTTACCCAATCCAAGTTAAAGGTAGATTTCAACCCTAAATCTTATGCTACTGTACTGGAACCTTACTTATTTTGTTCTTATTTATTTATTATTTATATATTTATTTATAATAATTATTATTATATATTTAATATATTTTTGTCAGGGGCTTGAACTCAGGGCCTGGGTGCTGTCCCTGAGCTCTTTTGCTCAAGGCTAGTGGTCTACTATTTTGAACCACAGCACCACTTCTGGTTTTCTGGTGGTTCATTGGAGATGAGTCTTGCAGACTTTCTTGCCCAGGGTTGGCTTTGAACATGCATCCTCAGATCTAAGCCTCTTGAGTAAGTAGGATGACAGGTATGAGCCACTAGTGCCTAGCTCTGAATCTTATTTACAGAGGAATAAATTAAGACACATAGTCACTCCTGTCAGAACTTCTCAGAGCAAGGACCAAAGCCAGCATTTGTCCCCAGTGCTTTTTTCCTAATGTGAAGAAGACAGGTTCGGAGTTTCTTAGAGGGGTTGGAATGCCAGCCTCAATCCCCGACAGTAAGGAGGAGATTCTTCATCTGTGCCTGGATGGTTATTCTAAAGCACAGGCATTTGGCAGTGAAGTGCTATATCCTGTCATGGTTACTGTATGGGTATAATGTGCTCCCTGATCAAAACACACACATTTGAATTCCAGTGTCATCTGACTCATTAAACCAGGGCACCAAGGTTGATACTCTTCAACTCAAGATAGACATGACAAGGAAGTCCAAACTCATCTGAAGCAGCATTGGTTGGTATCTGCAGGAATGATATCAGACTAAAGAAATCTCTCAAGAGAAAATTCTACACTGCAAACCCCAGGCAGAGGAAATCTCGAACATGATATCACAAAAGCCCTCAATTGTCACTTGATCATATTCTGTAATACTCCATTTACCAAGATCCAGCACCTAAAATTAACATTCTTTCAGAACCACTTAGAATCACCAACCATCTATCACTATGATTGATCTCTTCTGTCCATCCTCACATCAGGCCCTAAAACAGGGAGAGACCAATCATAGGGGCACAGCACCCCCTGCTGCCAGGTTTGCCACAGGACACTGTTAAATGAACAAAGAACAAGTGCTAATATTGGGTACCATCTTGGATTGGCTTGCATGGGCAATCTGTCTTTTACTGTGTTCTTTTTTATAATCTAAGCTCTGAGACTCTTATCTCCAATTAATCACAGTGAAAGCTGGAAGTGAGCTCTGGCTTAAATGGTGGAGTGCTAACCTTGAGCACAAAAACTCAGGGACAGCACTCAGGCCCAAAGATCAAGCCCTGGGATGGGGGAAAAAAAGAAAAGAAAAGAAAAGAAGGAAGGAAGGAAAGAAAGAAGGAAGGAAGCAAGGAATGAAGGAAGCAAGGAAAGAAGGAAAGAAGGAAGGAGAGAAAGAAAATTTCTTATCACAGGGACAGAAACAGGAATAGCAGAATTAATTGAAACCCACATTGTACTATGCACATCACTGGAGAAAACCCACAGACTTTAGATTTCCAGAGTGGTAAACTACTATTCTTCTAGGAATTCTGCTCCATTTAAGGATGTGGTATACCGATTTGTTGTTGGCCTTCCATTCTCCCCAGCATCCTTCTTTCTCCCATGCCTCCCTGCTCTGTCAGTAGATCATCTAGGCCCCACCCAACAGTCAAGAAGAAATTAGAGCACCTCTTTTCCCATGCTTCTGATTTTCAATTACACCAGTATAATGTACTTAAAAGTCAGTCTTGTATTTGGAAAGAGAAATCTAGCCAGGTGGTAATTTCATTGCTCTGTCAATTTTTAAAGAAGATTCTATGTAAGTGCAGCGATTGGCTCTCTGCCACACTGCCAGCCAACAGCAAGCTAGTGTCTATATGGACAAGGAGATGCCAGCAGAGCCCCTGGGTGCATACCACAGCTGGCAGGAAAAGTCCCTGCCTCCCTTCTAGTACCTTCTGGGACTTTGCAGGAGTTTCCTTTGGGATAAAACCTAGAATTAAACACAAAAATATTGAATTATTATCATTATTATTATTATCGTTATAATTATTATTATTATTGCTTTACAGTTTCCAGATGCTTTGCATCAAGCTCATAGCAAATAATGAGTCCAGCCCTACTTTCTACTCACTAACCATTCACACCTCAGAAGCCTCCTTTGTTACTAGCTGACTTTTGAGAGAAGTGAATTTGAGAGAAATTAGACAGTGTGAACAACATCTCTCTCCTATTTGATATCCCAGGCACAATCCCATGTTTGTCTGTTCACAGAGGTGACACGTTTGGTCCACTGAAAATGGATTGCTCCTCCACTGTCCTGCTTATGCTAATCATAGTCCTGCACATGTTTGTGAGAGAAAATGAAGGTATAAGCTGGGTGCTGGTGACTCAGGAGGCTTAAATCTGAGGAGCATGGTTCATCAAAGTCAGCCTGGGAGGGAAAGTCTGTGAGAATCTTACCTCCAATTAATCAGCAAAAAGATAGAAGTGGAGATGTGGCTCAAGTGGTAGAGCACTAGTCTTGAGCAAAAAAGCTTAGGAACAGTGCCTATGCTCTGAGTTCAAACAAACAAAAAACAAACAAAAACAAACAAAACAGAAAACAAACAAAAAACCCGGCTATGGAAAATAAATGTCAAGTATCTCCATCATTGACTAAAGCTGGAAATGGATAAGATTATCCAAAAATTTTCACTGCAAGCAAATCTTGGAACACAAGATTTAATGTGTAAATCATTTAGGGAAAAGATGAACCAGGGGAAATGATGGCATGATATTCATATTTGCATTGTTCAATTAGTTCTTTCATCAAGTATTTGCTGGATGTTCATTTGGGGCCTGGTTGTAGACTACAGTATTGAAAAGCAAGTCCATTCTTAGCAAACTGCCTTGGTCTGGTTTAGAGCTCTCCATATCTCAAAGAAAAGGGAGCTTCAAGATTGCTTGCTTCAGGTCACACAGACTCGATGATGTCAGAATGTTCTAGAAAGTTCCAGAAAGTTCCCTCCAGTTGACAGAGGCCTCAGTGAGCCTGGGTCGGAGTGAGGGAGAGTCTGTAAGTCTTCAGTTCAGGTTAGACTTTAGGCTACAGCTTGAATCAGGGATCACTGGCTGCAATCAGAGGCCCACCTTGATAGAACAGGAGAATTCTCTGGCTGACAAGAAAATCACATTATCCATTGAGGATCGTCTATGTTTTTATAGACCCAGGCACCAATGATTCACATCTATAATCCTTGTTAATCAAGAGGCTGAGATCTGAAGATACGAGTTCAAAGTTAGAAAAGTCCATGAAACATTTATCTATAGTTCACTGCCAAAATAAAAACCCATCCCACAACAAAACAAAACAAAACCCCCCTGAAGTGGAGCTCAAGAAGTAGAGTGTTAGCCTTGAGCAAAAGGGACAGCTCCCAGGCCCTGAGTTCAAGCACTGGGATCAACACACACAACAACAACAACAACCACAACAACAAGAGGCAAAGGAACAGAGATTGCCCTTAGTTCAACAAGGAGAAAAAAATATTTGCAGTAGACTGACCTGCAAGGAACACAAAGAACTATTAGTTCTTACCAAAGCTACTTACCTCCTTCCTAAAATTCTACAGCCAGCCAGCACCACTGGCTCCTGCCTGTAGCTACTCAGGAGACTGAAGTCTGAAAGTCAGCCTGGACAGAAAATTCCCTGTAAGACTCTTATCTCCAATTAACCACTCAAAAACCAGAAGTGGCACTATGGCTCAAGTGGTAGAGCATTGGCCTTGAGCTCAAAGAGGCTCAGTGATAGCACCCGGGACCAACACAGAGACACAGACAAACAGAAACACACACACACACACACACACACACACACACACACACACACACACACACACACACAATTTCTGCAACCACATTATACCCAAGTATAAAACCAAACCTCCCCAACCTGGCCAAATGCTGGAATCCACCAGACAGCCCTCAAATAACATAGCTACCTTCGGCCTAGCCCAAGGGCTTCTGATGACACAGCCTGGGATAGGGTCTTGGCAGTGGGAAGCTTTTAAAATCTCCCCAGTAGGTAACTTGACTGTGTAGCTAAAACTGAGAACATAGGGGCTGTAAGGTTTTCAGAGCAGTTTTCACAATCAATACCACATCCATCCATTTGCTATTCAAGGCAGGAGGTCTCTAACTTTACTATATATGAGAATCACCTGAGAGGACAGTGGTAAGTAGCTTTGGTAAGTGAGGGAGTGTCTGTAAGTCTTCAGTTCAGGTTAGACTTTAGGCTACAGCTTGAATCAGGGATCACTGGCTGCAATCAGAGGCCCAGCCCCTGATGGGCCAGGTCAGTGATGAGAAGGAACGGCTGTCCACAGTGTTTTAAATAACATATTTCTGCTGGGTATGTTGGCTCCTGCCTGTTATCCTAACCACTCAGAGAGGCTGA
The DNA here is from genome assembly GCF_024711535.1 of Dipodomys merriami. Taxonomy (NCBI): domain Eukaryota; kingdom Metazoa; phylum Chordata; class Mammalia; order Rodentia; family Heteromyidae; genus Dipodomys; species Dipodomys merriami. The sequence goes on along the minus strand of NW_027204046.1, from coordinate 232 downwards.
GATCTGAAGACTATGGTTCAACACCAGCCCAGACAGGAAATGTCTAATTGCATGCCTAATTACCCATGAGCACATGGCACAATGGCTTATTTAATTCTGCCTTGGCTCAGAGTAGAGACAGGTCCCCATTCCAGTTGGAAAGGTTTCAGTCCTTTCGGGGAGGGGCAGGAGAAGAAGGAAAGGGAGTTATTGAAATGCAGAAATCTTTTCTTCATTACTTTGCATCTGGCCA
>NW_027204045.1:0-42819 GCF_024711535.1 Dipodomys merriami | reverse complement strand
AGAGGCTTGAGATGTGACTGAGCACATACATATTAAGGGAAAGTGGTAGAGAACTTGTCAAGTACGAGTGAGCATCTAAATTCACACACCAGAAGCATCAAATGAAAACAAAAGAAAGCTGAAACAGGTTGCGGAATATTTTATAAATTGATGAATTTCACCATTTCTCAATGTAGTATAATTTTTTGTATTCCTAGTTCCAATGGAATTTTGAACAATCATGTTTTAAAATGTTCAGCATACATTTCCTCTTTATATAGGTCCTTCAATAAGAGTTACTACTGGAAAATAAATCTTTCATACTACTTGGGTCACTTTATTCAATGATCACCTCTTACAGATTGATTCTGTCACAACTCTGGACAGTAGTGTATTCATGTCTAAAAATTTTCTTGAATGTGCTCACTCAATTGTCATTGTGCATATTGTGCATGGAGCATATAGATCTCTATGAAAATACTATATGATACCAAATTTTGTAATAATTTATTTAGTATTAAAATTATATGTAAAGTGAAACATATAATCACTGGTAAATCTAAACTAGTGAGGACACAATGATATTTACTGTACCTCAAAGCATATATACATTGCAGTAATTTTATTGAAGATTCATTACCCTTACATTACAATTCCTATGAACAATGAATTAATTTATTGTGAGTAAAAAAGAAACTTGATTTTTGCTCTGAAGGAATTTGCTGTCTGCAAATGAGAAGTATGCCCTTTCAAAAACTTGTTCAGATTGAATGGGTGGGAAAAATAAAACGCTTCTGATCTTAAACATCACCTATTTATTTATTAAAAGTCAGTTTTGGAAATGAGAAATGGATCTCTTGTCCATTTGGAAAAGGATGCAAAAGATTATGACAAAATCCTATTTATATATTTCCTAAGCAAAAGATCTTACCATATATCCTGTAATGTGGAAATAACTAACATGGATACTCAGGATTGATCTAGATATCAGAATTTTAAAGACAGCCTTGGATAATCAGTCTCTGTCTTGTATATCCAAAAAGAAGCTAATTGCACCAGTAGTATTCAAAGAATTACTAATAGATATTATCATTCTAATCTGTTTCAAAGGGAGTTGAATATGGGATATTACCAGTAGTCATCCCATCTGTTCTAGGATTTAAGTCTTTTTCTTTTTTATTTTAATTTTATTGTTATGGTGAGGTAGAGAAGGGGTATAGTTACATAAGGAAGTTAATGAACACAATTCTTGGTGAACATGTTACCCCTTTCCTCATTTATCTCTCCCTTTCCAATCCATAATCACCTCCCCAGATTTTAATGGTCATCTCCAACATATTTTCTTTTTAGTATTTCTAATACATATGTCATTTCTTACCATTTTCTTGTTATGTGAATCATTGCACAGGTTCTATAGTTTCAGTTTACTTTTTTTCAATTTAATGTTACGGCGAATACCTAATCTCCGCAAATTTTTGTAACACTTTTGGAAATACATCCCATTTATTAACTCATGTACAATGGAGAATTACAGATATTCAAAAACTATCGCAGGATGTGATATAAAAACACAATAAAGGGCTGGTACGGTGGCTCAGTGGTAGAGCGCTTGCTTTGCGTGCATGAGGCCCTGGGTTCGATTCCTCAGCACCACATAAGGAAAAAGAAAAAAGCTGGAAGTGGCGCTGTGGTTCAAGTGGTAGAGCGCTAGCCTTGAGCTGAAGAGCTGAGGGACAGCACCCAGGCCCAGAGTTCAGGACCCACCACCGGACATAAAGAAAAATAAAGTACAATAAAATGTACTAACTTTGAAAGTAGTTTATTCATAATTTTATATGAATTCATTACCCATTCTGTTTTCAGTTGCCGTTTTCCTAAACTCTTGCATCTCACAGTGTGATGCAATATGCCTTGTTCTGTTGCAAAGATTAACATGAATTGACTCAAAAATTATAGCCATATATGCAAAAGATCATAGCGATATAATAAATTATATTCCATACAATTACAAAAGAAGTGTCATAGATAAAACTTCAACTATGTTTCAAAAGAATAGTTCTGATTCCATTAGGAAGTGTGAAATATGCAAATGTTTGTAACATAACAGTCACAGTAGTTAGTGTTATTAGGGACAGATTCAGAATGATGTGGAATAATTAGCTATCTCTTCATAACTACATGAATAATTAATGTCTGTTTGAATAGTTCAATTCTACACATCAATAGTAGGAGATTCTAAAGACTGACTCCCATTAAAAATTGATTTATCATATCTGAATCTTGAGAACTCTAGTGTTGGGGGAAAGCAATATTTGCAATCCGTTCAGATGATAGAGCACTTAGTGGTTATCCAAATTAGGTGATAGCAAAGCAATAGTGTAGGATGGCATTGCATAAAAATAATTTATTTTAAATACTATTGCCAGGTGCCAAATTGCACTTATCTGTGTGTAGGTTAATCCCGCTAAGATAATGGGACCACCAATGATTCCCTAATTAATATAAAAAGATTTTTGTTTTTGCAAGTGTGGAAGAATAAGGTGAAACAAGACTTCACCATGTCAAGCCAAATATTTCAAACGCATGAATATGAGACACAAATAATTTGACATGTACATAGAAAGGCTTAAGCCTCCACATATTAACACAGTTCATCACTAAGAAGCAAACAATAATTCAAACAGTATTTGGAAAGCAGTTGGTATAATTTGTGGAGGGGAAGGGCAAAAACAAAATTGTTTAACTAGAGGTACAGATGGACCCATTGCAACAATGAGATGTACAAGTCATTATGTCAAACAAACTTACAACTTGGGTGTGGGGGGTGGATCAGGTGAGGGAAGTATGGGAAGGGATGGGAAGTGGTAGGGAAAGGAGAAACAAAGAGGAGGCTACAATAATTGATAAATGTACTCGTTTTCTTGCCTATGTAATTGTAACTCCTTTGTGCGGTATTCTCACAATAAAAAAATAAATTTTTAAAAAAACGCAAAACAATATTTGGCGACAAAACAGAAAGTATTGATTTGACCTCAATATTTTCAAATGTTCTCTCAAGACAAATCTCTACAGTTTTGTAATTTTCCTTCCCAGAAGAATTGTAATTTAAACAGCAAATCATATTCAGTATGAGGTTTAAAGCTTTGAGTTAGCATGGAGTAAATAAATGGTGTTGCCTAAGTTTATAAATTGGAAATATCCTATGTTGACATGAAGAAAAGTGCAATAATATCTCAGGATATAGTACATAAGTAAAACTACTAAATTTGTTTGATTTCCTATTTTAGATATGAAGAATTCACAGAATTTACTCAGTATATATTTTGACCTTAAAAGTGAGTAGTGTTTCCAGATTTACCACAGTGGTATTATGTATAAGAAGGATAAGCAGACAAATTCACAGAAATATTAACATGGTGTTTGCAAGCAAATTTTGTATAAAGTTTATTTCAATATATGTATTTTGTTTACTGAATTTCACAATGCTTTTATAAATTGTGGATCACAGTTCAAAATTATGCCTGAAAATTCTCTGGAAGCTACTGAATATATATTTTCATAAGGAAGTTCATTGGGCCGCATAACGCCATTTTTCCAAAGTATATTTTAATACTTACCTGCCCTCTATTAAGTACTGCTAGTAAATATTGCTGAAGAGCATCCTATCAAAGACTACAGCATAAATGTTTAGAGTTGATAGAATATTCGGACAGAATTTAGTGATTGGTGCTATCATTCCATGATACAAAAAAATGCTTCAGAGAGTAGTGTCCTGGCATTTCAATGAAACCTAGTAAACTAGACATGACACGGAACTTGTAGGAAGACAATAGCTGATATTCAGAAAAGCTCTGAATATGAGTAATATTTAGATCTAAGAATAAAAGCAGTCACATAAACGGGAAGAATGAAAAGAATTCTGTGCATATTAAGGAAGCGGCTAAAGATAAGTAGATCCACAAAAGACAACAGGAATCCCTTCCATCACATAGACGTACCATTTGCAGTGGTCACTTCCTCTGTTTGGTCCCATACTTAATGTAACAATGACGTAATAATTTCACGTTGAGGATTTCAGGTCCTTCATCATTGCGCCATCTGTCTCAATTGAAATGCTCCCTTCTGGCCCAAAGCCCGAAGAGTAGATTCCATTTCTGAGTGCTGTGATTTTCATCATAGAATTCACAGGAATTGTGTTAAGCTTTGATAAAAGTGTGCGGCTGGTGTCTTCTTAACTTCTAACTCACCACAACTGTGATCGTATTTTTTATAACTACATAGAAGGTTACTATATATGGCACTTGTTGCAATGGTCTGTTTGATCCAGGGAAGTATATATCCCTGCCCTAAAATTACTCCCAGCAAAAAATAATAACTGCATTATCTTTCAGCCACTGAAAAAGGGCTAATGGAGAACAGTGTACTTTTCTCCTCAATAAACTTTATCCAGCAAGAAATAAAGTAACTGCTTGCACATATAAATACCTTAAAGTTAACTTTACCAAGGAAATATGTTACACTGTGTGATGTATTAAACAAGTAGTGAAACCTGTGTCTTAGAATGTGATATGAGGGGAAAAAAATTACAAGACCTGTGCTCTGGGGTTTTCTCACAGCTACTACTGAATAAATATTTAAAAGAGCAGGAAAGAAGGCAGCACTCAATATAGGTTTTTATAAAATAGTAAGTCAGGGGCTGGGAAGGTGGCTAGAGTGCTTGCCTCACATGCCTGAGGTTCGATTCCTCAGCACCACATAAACAAGAAGAAAAAATCCAGAAGTGGCGCTATGGCTCAAGTGGTAGAGTGCTAGCCTTGAGCTGAAGAGCTGAGGGACAGCACCCAGGCCCAGAGTTCAGGACCCACTAACGGACCCCGAAAAAAAAATATTAAGTCAAACACAACTAGATATGAAGTAGCCATTACTTTTTATTTCCAGCCTTGAATGTGTTATCTGTAGTTTTAGTAATTGCCTTGATAACATATGACATGAAGGTTCAACTCACAATTCTATTTCAAGTTGTTGGAAACACTTTCTGAAATATTTGCTAATGTTTAATATTTGTTAGCAGTTAATGTCATCTTTTATTATTCCCTTCTTTGCAACTGACATCATCTGAAGAATACCAGACAGTCTTTTGGATAGTTTATTTTGCTTGAATTCAGGGCCCTTCCTATATCACTAAGGTGTTTTTGTTCAAAGCCAGAGGTCCACTAGTTTGAACCACTGTGATACTTCTGGTGTTCTAAAATGCTTGAATTGCACTGTAGTGTGTCTGATAGACTAAAAAGTCTCAGCCACCTCGGATTGGAGGTCTGAGACACCAGCATTCAGGTATGAAATTTTGTACAAGAATACCATAATGAAAATTGCTAAAGAAACAAAAAGGAAACTTCGGGGAAAATAACCCTAAAATCTGTTCTTAGAACTCAGCTTTAATTGGAAGTAAATTCCTAATACACATGATCAGTGATTCAGAACCACAAAAGAGAAGAAATATAAATATTTTCTGATGTTCAAATCCGTAACACGAATATCAGTAACTTTTGCATTTATGCTTACTTGATACTGTAGTTTTCTAAACTGATAGGAAGAGAAGCCTTCTGATGCCATTGCACATACCACAAATATTTGAGAAAATACGATGAAAATAGGCATGGGAAACTGGAGATAGAATGGTATTATCTGTTCATTATTGCATAATCTAGAAACATCCAAGAACCAAACCTACAGAAAGGGTTACGAAGGTGGACTAACATGGTATATCTTGTGTAACTTCTAAAGTAAATCAGAGTCGGTAAAATAAAGCAAGATACCTTTCATAAGAAGGAAGAAAAGATCCAAACTACTAGGGTTTTTAACCAACATTTTTCACCTTTTAGAATGTATCCCTTGATATAGATCTCTGTTAAGGTGATAGGCAAAAATTGCTCTATTTCTGTTACTGATGTAAGGAGTCTCAACTTGTGCTTGTGTCAAGTGAAACAGATAATAATGGCACACAGTACCCAGTAGGTTTAAAAACCTTCTACTTTTCTTTTATATACGAAATTTCCTGATAATTATCATTATAGTAGTAACATTTCTAAGCACCAGAATCAACTCCAAATGGATCAAAGACCTTGAACTCAAAGCAGACACTCTGAAAACATTACAGGATGGAATAGGAGAAACCCTAGGTCTCCTTGGCTCAGGTCGAAATTTTCTGAATAGAGACCCGGAAGCACAACAAATCAAAGAAAGGTTGGACAAATGGGATTGCATAAGATTGCAGAGCTTCTGCAGGGCAAATGACATAGCTGGCAAGATCAATAGAAAGCCCACCGATTGGGAGAAGATCTTTACTAGCCATACAACGGACAAGGGTCTCATATCTAAAATATACTTGGAACTCAAAAAATTAAACCACCCAACAACAAATCCTCAAAGAAACAACTGCCCAATAAATAAGTGGGCAAAAGACTTAAAGAGAAGCTTCTCTGAAGAAGAAAGAAGGATGGCCAATAGACACATGAAGAAATGTTCAACATCCCTAGCCATAAAAGAAATGCAAATCAAAACAACATTGAGATATCACCTCACTCCAGTTAGAACAGCAAAAATCAAGAACTCTAACAACAACAGATGCTGGAGGGGATGTGGACAGAAAGGAACCTTACTTCATTGTTGGTGGGAATGTAAACTTGTTCAACCACTTTGGAAAGCAGTATGGAGGTTCCTCAAAAGACTTCACATAGATCTCCCCTATGATCCAGCAATCCCACTTTTGGGCATTTACCCAAATGTTTACAAACAAGACCACACTAAAGCTACCAGCACAACTATGTTTATTGCAGCACTATTTACCATAGCTAAGATATGGAACCAACCCAGATGCCCCTCAGTAGATGAATGGATCAAGAAAATGTGGTATATATACACAATGGAATTCTATGCCTCCATCAGAAAGAATGACATTTCCCCATTTGTTAGGAAATGGAAAGGTTTGGAAAAAATTATATTAAGTGAAGTAAGCCAGGCCCAAAGAAGCATAGGTCCCATGGTTTCCCTTATTTGCAATATCTAGTATAGGTATGAGTCAAGCGGAAAAGGCCAGATATTGTGATGTTAGGAAAATGAACCCTTAAATATGTATTTTAATGTTTTTGTTTCTTTCATGCATGTGTTTCTAATGCATTTATAAGATTATTTCTTTGTTGCTTTGTATGTCCCTCCCCCACAGTGTAACCCCCGCTTTCACTATATTTGATGTCAGTATAACATGTGGAGGAGATGGGGACAAACAAGTCGTTTAAGGATTCAGGGGGACCTGTTGCAACAATGAGAAGTACAAAATGTCATGTCAAAACCAGCTTTACAATTTCGGTGTGGGGGGGGGGAGGGGGGTATAATTGGGTGGGGGGAGGGGGGTAAAATTGGGTGGGGGGAGGGGGGAGGCAGGGAAGGGAAGTGAAGGGTAAACAAAGGAGGAGGCTGCAATGCTTGGTAAGAAATGTATGCATTATCCTGCCCATGTAATTGTAACCCCTCTGTACAGTATGTTCTCAAATAAAATAAAATACAATTTAAAAAAAAAAAAAAAAGAAATACAAAAAAAAAGTAGAACATAGTTTAGAGTCCAGAAGAATGCATGGATGTAAACATTGAATAGACAGTCCTTTATATGAGAATTGTCAAATAATAGTATCAAAATATAATAGTGCCTAAATTTTATTTACCCGATGCTACTTGAAGTCATGAAATTCTTTAATGTGGATTCAAATCTGTTTGGTTCAAAATAAATTGACAAATGGCACACAAACGTTGTTTGACTGATTATAGAATGAAATAATGAATTCAACAATGTAATAACAGGAACGATTTTGAATCTAAACATCTATATTAATATTTCAAATTTTCCTTTCAGATATTCTCTATGCTTCATATGATGTGAGAGTCATAAGTGCCTATACGCTGATATTTGTACAACCAGAGTAATAAAAGCAAAACTAACAAATAGGAATTGCTTGTTGAATATTAACAAAACATGCCAACACAAACAAATGGCAAGAAATATGAAGGGGAAAGGGAGTCATGAAAAGCTATCATTCTATGTCTTTCAGAATGTCACAGGACATATGATATTATTTTGTAAGGATGCATTTTCAAAAATGCTTCTTCCTGAGAGTATTTTTTTGTTGGTTTTGCATATTGAATTCTACCCCTGCATTCTTCAGCTAAAGGTGATCCTTTCCCTATTTGAGGCATAGTGCTACTTTGGGTATTCTAGAGGGTAATTGGAGTTGAGTAACATGGGTTTTCCTGCATTGGATGGCTTTGGACTGCAATCCTCCGATCTCATCCAGTAGAAAAAAATGGATTATAGTTGTGAGCCCCTGGAACCTGGATTTCATGAGAATTTTAGAACAATTGATGTCATATTTCAGGACCCACCACCGGGCCCCGAAAAAAAAAAGTAAGTCAAACACAAATAGATATGAAGTAGCCATTACTTTTTATTTATTTCCAGGCCTAGAATGTGTGGCAAAGACGAATCACAATCTTCTAATATACATCGGGATTGACTCTAAGCCATCTAATAACTTCACATTTTGCAAATACTCATGTGTCATAAGCACACAATACAAAACTTCATACCAATTTTAGCAATTAGTTTTACACAATAGTGCAATCTTCAATATTTATTTTTCCCAGAAAGTATTTCATTGTTCATAGGAACCGGTATTATCTTTCTTTCTGAAAATGCAATTTATTTTCAGACAGTATTGCACATGAATGAATAATACACTAAAAGCATTCCTGTTGCAATTTGGGCTGGTGGTTCAAGCACATTTTATGAGGATCAACCTCTGGAAAGAAAGTTGGAACATGTAGTTAGGATGTAGGTTAGATATGTGAATTCCAAAGATGATCACCAGATATGGTGGTTTTGAAACCAGGTTGCATCTGGTGATGTGTATATTTAGACAGCAGTATTTTAGTTAATGATTGATATAATATTATGTGAAATTTTTGCAGAAAAATTTGAATGTAAGTACAATTCTTATGTTTGATTCAACACGAATATTTACATAAAATCCTGATAAAGAGAGTCTATCTGTGAATCTCAGCATTTTCTATTCATATTAGCTTTTGTAGAGACTGTAAAGGTCTCAAGGAATCAATGTAGGAAGGAGCAATCTATCACACAACATATTATAGTGGAAATATCTGACAATAGAAGAGATTATTTCTGCCCTTTCACACAGTGACAAGTGTAAATAAGAAAACAAATCCTTGCTTTTAAATTTCTACACTTTTCCACAAGGGTTCATGGCAGGAAAATGGGAGCCTACATATCATAAGTAGAGGAATTATCAATGACTATATTTTGTGACTCTGTGCTATGCTGTTGTCCAGGAACAAAACTACTTTACAAGAAACTGAATGCCAGTATATTCCTTGAGAATTATTTGCATGTCTCCATTCTAGAGAGACCATAAGTTCTCTAACATAAATTAATTCATGAATGTTTCCCTCAGAATATTGTGATTGGTGAGAATCCAGTTTGGGACAGTGTATCACGTAGCTCCCTGTCATCGTGATTCTAGTATTGTCACAAAGGAAAAGGTTCATTAATTCATTTTCCCTGTAACTAAGTCTGTGTGCACTTTTGGTCCAAATGTTTTCATTCAAATTGAAATGTTCATAAATGCTTAAATGTCAACCACTACAAAAATATTCAGTGACTTTTTACTATTTCTTCAATAGCCATACTAGAGTATCAAGTAATATTGTACAAATGCATGCAACATGTACTATTTGTAATTGTCATTTTCATTAGGCAAATTCTATGAACAAAACCAGTCAAAGTCTACCCAATCTGTACAATGTGCTTAATTCCTTCATACCTCGTGTCTAAATTTATTTCTATTACTTGTACTTGAACATGTTTTTAATCAAAGTGTCTTGTGTATAATAGCCTACCGTAACATATGGAAGGCAGAGAAAACACTGCTGGCTTAACAGAAAGTATGCCAATGAGCATCAGGGTGTGGTGGCAAATAACAGGAAGAATTCCATGTAGAAATCAAAGTTACTGAATTTTAATACAATTTTATAAAATTAAAATGTATTGTAGTTCATTCATGCCTATGAAGAAGAGGGATAATGTCTTAGAGTTTGATTCAATTGACAGAAGCACAAGATTTCCTTAGAGTGCTAAGATAATGATTCTTATAGGAACACTGTTTGTCATACCCCAAGCGTGAAGAACACACACACATGATAAACCTTACAAAACTTCATCATTACTTTTGAGAAGCCTTTTGATGGGAATCATTCCTATCTACTTCAGATAGGTTTCCTGCTTTGTTTGGGTGTGTCTGATTAACTTCAAAAGATATCAAGCACTGCCACACCATCCTTTATTTTATCTGTACCAAGTGTGTCCATGTTTTTTATTTTACTTAGAGATGTTTCCAAATCCTCCATTTAATGACAAATCATGGTCTTTTATTTCTTCTCTCCCATGTTGGTTTGTTTCAATTATTTATTTATTTATTTTTGTTTTGGTTGGTCAAAGGGCTTGAATTATTTGCTTGGGCATGGTCTTTGAGCTCCACAGCTTAAGGCAAGCACTCTAACACTTGAGCCACAGCACCACTTCTGGTCTTCTAGTGTTTTAATGGAGATAAGAGTCTCACAGACTTTCCTGCAGGGGCTGGCCTTGGTCTGAGATCTTCACATCTCAGCCTCTTGAATAGCTAGGATTACACCAGTGCCAGGCCTTGTTTCGATTATCTTAAACCATATTATATTTTCCTACTGATACAAATACTGAAATGCTTCAGTTCCTCGGGATTCATAAAACAGCTATTCAAAACAGACAAATTTGTAGACCAAAAACATCCTGTCTTCATAATTATAACATCTTTGGCATACTTTTAAATAAGGTTACCTTTTGTTAATGAAAAATAATGATATGAAATCTACATAATACTAAGAATGTGACGTATATTATGTACCACCTTTTACATATTAGAAACACTTCAATCCATCTTTCCAAAATGTGGCATAATAACTTCATATTTTATTAAAATCTAACTGAATTTCATGTATCCTACATAAACTTCTGCATAGATTCTTGAGTTGCAAATTCTATAATCGAAAGTTATAATGCAGGAAATTTGCATGTAGTTTATGTTATTGGTGATTAAATAATGCAAAAGCACTCCTAAAGCTACACATAGAAAGTACTTTTGTATAGCTTACTTTATGGTATTTAGTAACATGAATATTTGTATAAGTAAAAATACATATACATGAAGAAATTCATCTGGGAACCTGTTTCTCTCTTGCTGTTTTCATTTAATATTTGTGACTATTTGTTTTGAGAAATCCTAGAGTACATTACTCTTACTGTTCATGAACTTTAATAAAAAATGTGAATTAAACAATATGTACAAAAGTCAATCATATCTACAAGGAAGGCTAAAGAACGTTTTTGGCAGATGGTGATTGAGTTCTAGAAGGGGTCTTTTTGTGAAACTGTCGCTAATAAGAATATTGAGGAGTAAAGAAACTAAACAAGGAAAAAATAATACGGAAAGAATGACTTATTGTGGCTATATAGACCATAGTAAGTGTACAGATGTCTAGGCAGAACAATTTACATAGAACCAGTAGTTGATGTGTAGATCAAAAGTCTGACACATACATTCACATTATTGCTCTACTGAATACTTACACATTTCTATTAAACTGAATTGGAGTCCACAAAGCATACCAAAAAGAAATGGGACTTTGTCTTCCGGGTTCAAGCCGGAAGTCAGCACTTCCGTTGTCATATGCGGAAGTATGGCTGAGTTCCGTCAGTTGGTTAAACGGAAGTGAGATTTATGAGCTACATCACAATAGCGGTGGCCCCATGCAGAGAAGTCATTATACAGAAGTAGCTGTTGCTGTGGAAAACCTACGAGTAGGACATCGTCTGTCGTGAGGGGAAGAGATCCTGACTTGATTGGTGAATCCAGTTAACTGAAGGAGACAGGTAATAGTCCCTTGCCCTTTTTTCCTACTTTTACCTCTTAGACATGTAAATTATCATTTTCCCTCACGTATGTGACTGGGACATTTCTCGCTGACATCCCAAATGTAGTTCTTATAATTTTCTCTAATGAGGCAGTATTGTTTCATTGGTAAAATAATGAAAATTCTTTACTTCCTTAGACTTCAGAAAATACCTATTTTCATTCTGGGAATTTGAAATTTACTTTTATTCCCGTCACTTTTATGTGCGTCAAAGTAATCAGAGGTTTAATGTCTTCTGGCTCTGCTTCATGGCCACTAGACACTGTACTCCAGAAATTTACTACCTCTTGAACGACAGCACCCATCTCTAACTTTGACTCTAACGTGTCTCAATGATTTCTTTGCTTTGTGATACGTAACCTCTCTAAGAAGCAGTTATCTGAATAATAGTCCATACTGATCTTACAATCTGAATAGGAATAACGATATATCTATATCTATATAAGTGCATATTTTCAATAGGTATTAGATATTTGAAAGATGGAATATGGAATTTGTTAATTCAGACATCAATAATTTAGAAAACCTTTTCCACATTCGCTTAAAAGTTGTCATGATGCATCACCTCCGTTTTGGTATAATGAAGAAAAATGCCTGAAAAATATGAACTTTTTTGAGTTCAAAAGTTACACATTTCTGGGGCTGAGAAGGTGGTTTAGTGGTAGAGTGCTTGCCTTGCATGCATTAAGGCCCTGGCTTCGATTCCTCAGCACCACATGTACAAAAAGAAAGAAAAAAGCTGGAAGTGGCGCTGTGGTTCAAGTGGTAGAGCGCTAGCCTTGAGCTGTAGAGCTGAGGGACAGCGCCCAGACCCAGAGTACAGGCCCCATGTCAGGACATCCCCCGCCTTCATCTCGTTCCCCCCCCCTCCCCCCCCCCCGCCAAAAAAGTTACACATTTCTATAGCTTGTTATAAGTGACCATGTTTTGTGAAGTAGACAGATATCAATATATTTCAAGTGTGTCTAGCAACAAAAATTATTAGAGATGAATAGGTTGTACCCAGTTTCTCATATCGCTGACAAAATCCCAACATTTAATACTTGTGGTTTTGAAGTATTTAGTCATGTTTTCTCTCAGAGAATTTTTCTCATCCTCAGGACTTGCTGATATTTATCTGACTGTCACAATGGAAAAAGGTAAAAATGTTTACGCATTTATTTGGGGGAATTATTTTTTTTTCTTGTTTGGAATCACAGAAAGTATATTGACAGGAACTGAGAGAATAGGATAGTAGGATTCGTCCTGATTGAATCTGAAACTTTAGACATTTTGATAATTATAACTTTGAATTTTGATGTGCTAGATTGAAAGGTGAAAAAGAATGTAAAATATTTGCACATTCTAGATGTAAATGTAAGACAGCAAATAAATCAGGGATGCTCAATGGATGTATGATTTCAGAAGATAAAACAAGCTAAGAGTTCCATTTGATTCCAATCAATACTTAGAATAAATTATAGAATCAATAACTAGAATAAATATTTTTCATAAAAAAATTAAGAACTATCTAATAGGAACTGACAGTACATCAGAAGTTAAATTCCAGAGTGATACTCTTTGTCATATTTTGAATTCCCCAAATAGGTATTCCAGATTAAGATAGAGTTAATAATGGAAACAACATTGAAGACTTGCATGTTCCCCAATATATTGATTTTCCCGAGGTATTTGTTCTCTTTCAGAGGAATCGGTGGATCCTGAGAGGTTATTGCAGTGTCCCTATGATAAAAATCACAAAATCAGATCATGCAGGTTCCCATACCATCTTGTGAAATGTAAAGAGGTAATGTTTCATTGGAACATGTTGATATTACATAATTTCTTTAGTTCATGGATAAATTTGAGTATTTTTATAATAAATTGTGGGAAATGTATGAGAAAATATGAGAGAGACTGTGGGCATAAATGTCATAGTGAGATTTTTGTATTTCTTCTGAAATCTCTGCAGCATGTAATGGAAAGGAAGACAATCATAGTCCAACTTGTTTATTTCTAGAGACGTATTTCTAGATCCCTATTCAAAGCAGAACAAAGGCAAGATCTTTTGTGTGGGCAATTATGTCAAACCGTGTGTGCCATATTTCACAAACATTAGAGGTGGTTGCCTTTTCCTCCCCATTGCCTAATGGCCAAAATGTAAATTAATGGTATTCTTAAACATTATTTCATTAAAACACCCACTGTATTATCATATGGCCTAGAATTCAGTTTGTATACTGTACTTTTCATGCCATGGTTATCAACAAAACATGGGAGATGCATTGTGTCTCTTTTCTATATTGAGGGTATTTATTACAAAATTTCTTTTCACCAAAAATTTCTTAATATGAAATGCTACAATAAGTTCCAGAGCTGTAGGAGAGGCATAGTTTCTGCTATTTTGTTTGCAAAGAAGACACATGTGATGACCCTCCATTTTGGATATTTTCAAATATATTGTGAATCACTTTATCTATGCATTTGTAAATTGCATATAAATAACCTATATTTGAGTAAACATAGGCCAAAATTGAGCACATATGTACGCTTCTAAACTTCCATATACAATTTATGGATCTTGGCACAGTTTCCTCATGAAAGAAATACTATTAACGTGAAAGTTTGATATCACTGTATCATTTTTTAATGCCATCCCAGGCAGGAGAGTCATAAACCTTCTTATCTCCCCGATCAAATGAGAATAGAAGAAGTGCTATGGTGAAAATTGTAGAAGTCTAGCCTGTGCAAAAGGATGCACTCGTTTTTTTTCCTTCCCCTCCCCAAATTAGATAAATGTATATACATGATGCAGTGCACTAGAATCAAATGCAGTGAACACAGGGGTTAGACCAGGGGGAGGAACACACCAAAGGAAAAAAATCACATTGTTCATAACAAATACCTTAAAAATTATAACAAGAATGAAAAACAAAAACAAAAAAAAACACTTGTATCCCTATCTTATTGTTTATTTCATTTAACATCTTTTTAAATAAGGTTTTTATTATAAAATACTGTACAGTGGTTACAGTTACAGGAGGAAGATAATGAGTACTATTCTTATCAAGCATTTTTGCCTCCTCCTTTGACTTTCCCCTGCCATCCCTACCCCCGTCTCGAGAACTACATTCCCCTCCCACACTGCTTAAATTATAATGTTCATTTTTGACATAGTGTACTTTTAAAATAAATTTTACTGTGAAAACATGTACAGAGGGATTACAATTAATGAGTGTATTTTTATCCAAAATTGTTGCCTCGTCCTTTGTTTTTCCCCTACCATCCTGTCCCTCCCAACTCTTCAACTACACTCCCTTACCCCAATCCTCACCTCTGCTTAAATTGTAAAGTTCGTTTTTCAAAATAACGTCTTGTACATCTCATTGTTGCAATAGATCGATTTGTATCCCTATTTAAACATTTTGTTATTTCCCTTCCCCTCCCTAATTCATACTAACACCAAATACAGTGCAAACAGGGGTTATGCCATGGGGGAGGGACATACAAAACAAAAACAAAAATCCCATGGTCCCTTATAAATATGCTAGAAACAAGAGCAAGGAAGAAAAAAAAAAACACCTATGTCACTATCTTGGGTTCATTTCAATTTATCATCTTATCTGACCTTTGCTGCTTGTCCCAGATATATACCAGTTATTGGTAATAAAGGAAACTATGAGACCTATGTTTCTTTGGGCCTGGCATACTTCACTTAATGTAATTTTTTCCAAGTCTTTCCATTTGCTAACAAATGGGGCCATGCCATTCTTTATGATGGAGGCATAGAATTCCATTGTGTATATATACTACATTTTTTTTTGATCCATTCATCTACTGAGGAGCATCTGGGTGGGTTCCATATCTTAGTTATGGTAAATAATGCTGCAATGAACATAGTTGTACTTGTAGTTTTAGTATGGTCTCTTTTGTGAACATGTGGGTAAATGCCCAAAAGTGGGATTGCTGGGTCATAGGGGAACTCTGGGTGGAGTCTGGGGTGAGGAGGAATCTCAATGTTTTTTTGATTTGCATTTCTTTTATGGCTAGAGAGGTTGAGCATATCTTCATGTGTCTATTTGCCATTATTTTTTTTTCCTTCAGAGAAGTTTCTTTTTCAGTCTTTAGTGCACTTACTTAATTGGCAGTTGTTTCTTTGAGGATTATTTGTTGTGGGATTTCATTTTTACAGTTTCAAGTATATTATATATATGAGACTCTTAGTGAAGATCTTTTCCCAATGCTTGGGTTTTCTATTGATCTTGCTTTGTATGTCCTTTGCCTTGCAGAACAGTGCAGCTTCATGCAACCCCATTTGTCCAAACTTTCTTTGAATTCTTGTGTTTCTGAGTCTCTATTAAAAAAATTTCGGCCTGGGCCAAGGTGACCAAAGGTTTCTCTTATTACATCCTGTAATGTTCGCAGGGTGTCTGCTTTTACTCCAAGGTCATTAATCCATTTGGAGTTGATTCTGTTGCAGGGTGATATATAAGGGTCTAGCTTTAGTTTTCTACAGGTGATTAGCCAATTTTGCCAGAACCATTTACTGAAAAAGCTATCCTTCCATTTCAGTTTTTTAGGTCCCTTATCAAAGATTCTGTGGCAATTGGTCTGTGGTTTTTGGGTATTCAATTCGATTCCATTGGTCCTCTTTTTGTGCCACTATCAAGCTGTTTTGACTACGATGGCTTTGTAGTAGAGTTTCAAATTTGGTATTGATATTCCTCCAGCACTGTTCTGTTAAGAATTGTTTTTGCTATTCATGGTTTCTTATTGTTCCATATAAAATATTGGATTATTTCTTCTAATTCCTTAAAGAATGAGGCTGGAATATTGATAGCTATCCCATTGAATTTATAGGTAGGTTTGGGAAGTATTCCCATTTCCACGATGTTGATCCTTCCAATCCAGGAACATGGGAGGATTTTCCCCATTCTAAGATCTATTTTGATTTTCTCTTTCAGATTTTTAATGTTTTCATCATAGATTTCTTTCACTTCTTTGGTTAATTCCTAGATATTTTATTTTTTGTGTGGCTACTAAGAATGGAGTTGCTTTCCTTATTTCAGCTGCTCTCTTCTCATTGTTGCCATACAGAAAAGTCATTGATTTTAAAGTTTAATTTTATAACCTGCTACTTTGCCAAAGTTTGAATCAGCTCAAGTAATTTGGGAGTGGAGTCCATGTGATTTCTCAAAATACAAGATCATGTCTTCTGCAAAGAAGGAGAGTTTTACTTCATTTTATCCAATTTGGATCCCCTTAGTATTTGCATCTTGTCTTATTGCTATAGTTAGTCATTCTAGCATTAAATTGAAGAAAAGTGGAGAGAGTGGGCATCCTTGTCTCCTTCCTGAAGTTAGAAGAAATGGCTTTAATTTTTCACCATTGAGAACAATAATGAGCCTTTATTGTTTTGAGGAATGTTCCATGGATTCCTAGATTTCCAGAGCCTTCATTATAAAGGTGTGTTGGATCTGGTCAAATGCTATTTGTGGATCTATTGAGATAACTATCCTTATCCTTGGTCTATTTTATGTGATGAATTATATTAATTGATTGGCATATATTGAACCAGCTAAGTATTCCTGAAATGAATGCTGATTGATCATCGTGTATGATTTTTGGATGAATTGTTGAAGTTGATTGACCAAAATTTTGTTGAGAAATTTTGCATCGATATTCATCAAAGAAATGGGTCCCTAGTTCTCTTTCTTTGATGAGTTCCTGCCTGGTTTTGAGATGAGGTTTATGATGGCTTCATAGAAAGAGTTTGGTAGTGTACATTCCCTTCCAAATTCATTGAAGAATTGGAGGAGTATTGGTGTAAATAGTCCTTTGAAGGCCTTGTAGAATTCTGCTGGAAATCTATTCAGTCCTGGGATTTTCCTACATGGGAGGTCTCTTATTGCTGTTTCTATTTCAGTGCTTGATATGGGCAGGTTAACATGTTTTAACTCATGTTGTTTTAGTTCCAGTATGTCGATATTTGCTAGGAGAATGTCCATTTTTGCCAAGTTCTCAAAGATAGTAGCATAACAGTTTGAGAAGTTTTCCCTTATAATGTTCTGAAACGTGATTGTTTCTGTGGTGATATTTCCATTCTCAACTCTGAGTTTATTTATTTAGGTGTGTTATCTTCTTTTTCTGAGATTTGCAAACGGTCTGTCAGTTTTGTTATTTTTTTCCGAAGAACAAACTGATTGTTTTATGGAGTGTTTCTATTGTTTTGTTTTGGGGTTTTTTTTGGATTCTAATTCATTTAATTCTGATTTAAGTTTTTTCTATCTACTGTATTGGGGTTTATCTTTCTGCTCTTTTTCAAGGAGTTTCATATGTCTCATTCAATTATTGGGTTTAGATCTCTCCAATTTGTTGATGTAAGAACTCAGAGCTATAAACATGAACATTTGAATTTCCTTTCTAATCTCTTCCATGAGCCACCGGTGGTTCAAGAGTGTGTTGTTCAGCCCCCATGTATTACCGGACTTTCTTTGGTGGCTTTTGGTGTTGAGTTCTTGTGGTCTGAGAGAATGCAGGGCATAATTTCAGTGTTTCTGAATCTGGAGAAGTTTGCTTTGTGACCTAAAATGGAGTCTGTTTTTGAAAAAGCACCATGTGCTTGAGAAAAATGTGAATTCTAGTGCTGGTGGGTGAAATATTCAGTAGATACCTTTTAAATTTAGTTGATCTATGCAGTTCTTTAGATTGGCAGTTTCTCTGTTGAGTTTTTGCCAAGTTGATATAGATAGGATAGATAGATAGATAGACAGATAGATAGATAGATAGATAGATAGATAGATAGATAGATAGATATAGATAGATAGATAGATAGATAGATAGATAGATAGATAGATAGATAGATAGATAGATAGATGATAGATGGGATAGTGCTGTGTTAAAGTCCCCAGGAATTAATGTCTTTGGATCTATATGAGACTTGAGGGAAAGTAGTGTTTCTTGGATAAATTTGGTGCTCTGTTATTTGACGAATAGATATTTAGAATGTTAATATCCTCCTGAAGGAGAGATCTCTTAATTAGTATGTAGAACCTTCTTTATTGTTCCTCACTAATTTTAATTTGAAATCTATTTTATCGATATAAGTATTGAAATTTCCACCTGTTAATGGGGGCTCTTTGCTTGGTAGATTTTATTCCAGCCTTTCACTTTCAAAATATGTTTGGACTTATGGGCAAGGTGTGACTCCTGAAGGCAACAGATACAAGATTCCTGCTTTTTAATTCAACTACTCCTGGCACTGTGGCTGTGTGGTGAAGTACTTGCCTAGAATGCATGAAGCCCTGGGTTCAATTCTTCAGTACCACCTACCTGTAAATGCCAGAAATCGTGCTGTGGCTCAAACGGTAGAGAGATAACCTTTAGCAAAACAGCTCAGGAACAGTGCCTGGGCTCTGAGTTCAAGCCCCAGGACTAGCAAAAATAAATAAATAATTTTCTTTAATTCAACTACTTAGTTTATGTCCCTTAATTGGAGAGTTAAGTCCATTGATATTGAGAGTTAGGACTAAAAGGTGTTTGGTAGTTCCTGCCAAATTTTCCACCTTCTCGGGGGCTGCAATAACTGGGTTCTTCTTATTGTTCTTGGATTCTCAGTTTGGGTGCAGTTTCTTTAGACTTCATTTTGGTCTTGTTGGTTTTCTATGGGTAGTACATCTTTAAGTATCTTTTGTAGGGATGGTTTGGTTGAGATCTATTGTTTCACTTTTTCTTTGCTATGGGAGATTTTTAATTGACCTTTGGTTATGAAGGAGAGTTTGACTGGGTACAGTATTCTTGGTTGGTAGTTCTTTCATTTTAGGGCATGGAATACATAATTCCAGGCTCCTCTTGGTTTAATTGTCTCTGCTGAGAAAGCTGAGGTTATTCTAATTGGGTCCCTTTATGGGTGATTTATCTTTTCTCCTTGATATCTTCAAGGATTTTCTCCTTGGTCTAAATTTTCTCCTTGGTCTCCTTGGTCTGTGCAGATTATTATGTGACAGTGGGATATCCTGTTCTGGTCTGGTCTATTTGGGGTTCTAAGTTTCTTGTATCTAAATAGGCCTATCTTTTTGCATGTTAGGGAAGTTCTCTGCTAGGATCCTGTTAAACAAATTTCTTAGACCATTAACTTCTGTCTCTAGGTGTTCCTCTACACCTATTGTCCTTAGATTAAATCTTCTGGTGGTGTCTTCCAAATATGGAATAGATCTATCATGTTTCTTGGATTCGTCTTGGTTAGTTGTGTGTTTTTCTCTCTGTTATCTAGGCTGTCTTCAATCCCTGAGATTCATTCTTCTGCATGGTGTAACCTACTGTCCAGTTTTTCTACTCTGTTTATATTGACTTTTCTTCTAATTGGTCGATTTTGGTGGCTTCCAATTCTCTGTTGCAGTTAAATTTTCGATCCTGTATGAACTTCTTTGCTTTCTTAATTTGGGGACACTGTTTATACTCAAAACACTTAGTTGATTGGTTATGGTTTTCTTGGACTTACATTCATCCTGTCGAGCTTCATTTAGTGTTCCCTTTGTAGTCTGCCTGCAATCCTTCAGTTGTTTGTTTATGGATTCCATGAATGCCTCTACTGATCTTTGTCTATTCTCATCCTGCTAATCCAATTCCTGTATTACTCTTTGATTAGCTTTCTCAAGCTCACACTTACTGTGTTTCTCTTTGGGTGTCCTCAGCCTGCTCACACAATTCCTGTCTTTCTCTTTGATGTTCTCAACTGTCCATGCCATTCCTTTCTCTTTGACTGTTCTCAGCCTGCTCATATAATTCCTGTATTATTATTTGACTGTTCCCAGCCTGCTCATGCAATTCCTGTGTTAAACTTTGAGTGGCTTTCTAACACTCTGGAGATTCCTGTAGTAATTCCTGGTTTGCTTCCTCTTGCTCCTTATCTTACCGAGTCCTTTGCAGGTTTTCAGTCTTTTCATTCACCACATTTATGGCAGTGATTGTAGAGCTTTTGGGGATCTCTCCTCTGTATTATTCATTAACTGTTTTGTCAGCTGATTATCATGAGTGGGATTTGAGATACCCGGAATTGCCATTTTTTGGGGGCTTTAGCGATTTTTCTGCCCATTTTGTATGAAAGTAACAATTTTCTTGCAGAGCACTATTTTAAGGCAAGCATCTTCCAAAGTCCTGTAGTTGCACAGTATCTACCAAAGTCCTGTAGTTGCACAGTCAAAATGGCTGCAGATACAATCTAGTTCAAGAGATACAATCTATTCAACATCAAACAACTATGGACTAAAGAACTAAGAAGACCAAAGAGAGATTCAGCAAACCAGAAATTATTAGGTTTAGGGATAATTGTGGGGAAAAATACAATTAGAGGGAAGTGGAGAGGTAAAAGGAGAGTGAGGTTAAAGGAATCCTAATCTCAGTGGGGAAATGGATTGGACAGAGTGAGAGCAGCGAGATTTAAAAAAAAAAAAAGAAAAATGGAAAAACAAAAATTTATATTTAAGAAATAATACAGTTCAAATTATGTAAGTATAAAGTAATGATATTGATAGAAAAAAAGAATAGGATGAGAGGACGGGAGAAATGAAAAGGAACATGAGTAACTAAAAAATAAAAATTCTTAAAATTGGAGTATGTGAAAGTTATATAGGTGTAAAGAGTTAAACACTACTATTAAAAAGTTAAGCTTAAGAGGTTGTGAATTGAGTAATAGATTTCTCGATTAAGTATGTACACGATGGGGGATAAGGTCTAATAATCGATGACAGATATATAGCTCATGATAAACAGAACATGTATATGTCTGGGAATAAGCAATTATGTTATGTAAAAAAGAAAGAGAAAAGAAGAAATAAAAAGGAAAAAAAAAGGTCCAAAATATAAAAAGAGATTACAAAAAAAAAAAAGCCCACAATCACACATATACAGCTAAAATACAAATTATGAGAGAAAAAATAATAGAAAACATTTTTTAAAAAATAAAAATAAAACATGGTAGAAAAAACAGTTCTGTGATTTTTTTTGAGTGGGAGGAAGATCTTGTATCTCCCTGTGTCCGTAACCAGGCTCCTAGTGGAGTCACTGGTCTGCTTCTGGTGTTTGTTTTTCCTGCTGTTTGATTGGTTTCTTAAGTTAGTTTGTTAGAGCAGGCAAAAAAATGCTCTGCATTGTCCAGGATTTTTTTTATTCTTTCCCCAAGCTTGTTCAGAGAGAGGGAGATCTGCTTTGAGTACCACACAAAAGGGAGATGGCTGTTTCCTCTAACGTGGAGTTGATATGATATGGCCAGGTTCTAGGTAGGGTTGAGACTTTTCAGCAATCAGTAGCTTTTCCCTGAGGGGCTAGCTCCTGAAAAACTCACAGAGCCAAACCTGGAGCCATTTTCATGGTTTATGTTTACTGAGTTTCAGTTGTTTGCTAGGCTGTTGTTGGGACTGCAGAATCTGTTTCTGTTTACCCAGTGAAGAAAGACAGTCTTCTGGGAGTGAAGCACCCTCTGCCTGGGCAGGCTGATTTTCATTTGAGGGGAAATGAGCTGGGCAGGACAGATCGGTTCCTGGGACTTGCTAAATGGCAGTTTTTGTATTCTTATAAGATCTGAGTTGGAGCTAGCTGCTTGGCAAGGCCTTTGTCAGTATCAAAGATGGAGATCTCTGGTGTGGGGGGGAGTGACAGCCTTCTCACAGGTTCTCTGAGAGAAGTGAATATGATGTCATGGTTGTCTTCATGCGAGACTCTTGGTTCCTGTGCAGTCCTTGGTCTGTGATCTTCAGGATGAAGATTTCTGCTCCTTTTCGGTTCTTACTGGTGGTGAGTAGAATCCACTGGCCCAAAGCATCTGGTGCCCATATTCCAGAACTTGTCTATTGGTATGATGGCCACGGCCACCATCTCCACCGCAGCCACTGCAGCTGCAGCTACCAGCAAGTGCTCAGATCTGTCTCCTGGCTGGACTTTCCCTCTCTGGCCAAACTCTCTGTACTGTGATGGCACAATAGGTGTGATTCTGTAGCCTAGGACTGGTCACTGGAACACTAAAACTGCTTTCTGTGTGAGAACTTGTTTATCCTCCAGCTTCTCTTCCACCATCTTCCTCAGGTCTTCTGACATACAGAGGTTATAACGGGGGGTGGAGGGTAGGTACATAAAAAGAAAAAAAAATCATGCAGTACCTTACAAATATATTACAACAATAGCAGGACAGAAAAAAACACTTCTGTAGTTATCTTGGGGTTCATTTCTCTTATCATCTTCTCTGAACTTTTCTGCTTGTCTCAGACATATACTATTTATTAGAAAAAAGAAACTATGGGACTTATCCTTCTTGGGGCCTGTCTTACTCACTTAATATAATTTTTTTGTCTTTCCATTTCCTAACAAGGGCATTTCATTTTTCTGATGGTGTCATCGAGCAGTTTTGCCTCCGACTTTATTTTACCAATACCATCCCCTGCTTTCCACCTCCGCAACTACACACCACCCTTGCCTTAACCCTCCTTTTTAATTGTAAAGTTCATTTTTTATGATCCTATGTACATCGCTTTTGAACATTTCTGCTTGTCCTAAATATACACTAGTTATTCGAAATAAGGGAAACAATGGACCTATGTTTCTTTGGGCCTGGCTTACTTCAATCAATATAATATTTTCTGAGTCTTTCCATTTCCAAAATATTGAGCAATATCATTCTTTCTGATGGAGGTATACAATTCCATTTTGTATATATTCACCACATTTTCTTTTTTTTTTATTTTCTTTTTTTTTTAATTTTATTTTATTTTATTTGAGAACATACTGTACAGAGGGGCTACAATTACATAATGCATTCATCTACTGAGGAGCTTCTGGGGTTGTTCCAAACCTTAGCTATGGAAAATAATGGTGGTAGTTTTGGTCTGGTCTTGTAAGTGATCATTTGGGTAAATGCACAAAAGTGGGATTGTTGGGTAATACAGGAGCTTTATGTGGAGTCTTTTGAGGAACTCCATACTGCTTTGGCATACAGGTTGATCTATTTTAACAATGAAATATATGAGACACTATGTTGAAAATGAACTTTACAAATTTGGTGCGTGGCAAGTAGCAGTAGAAGGAAGGAGTTGGGTAGATGGGGAGGTAAGAGGTCTTAGGGGAAAAACACAGGAGGGAGTAACACTGCCTATAGGAAATGAACTCATTACCTTATTCATATAACTGTAATCCCTGTGTAAAATAACTTTACAATAAAAAATGTGTATTAAAAAAGGAAGTACTAGCACAGTACCTATACTGTGTTGTCAAGCCCGTGGTTGATATCCTGCACAAAGTAATCTAAAAAGAGAAAATTTGAATATGTTTCTTCATATTTAAACTTTTGTCATACAGAATCATCCTGATATTGCTGCCAAATTGGCTACTTGTCCCTTTAATGCTCGCCACCTGGTACCACGAGATCAACTCACTGAACATATTGCAACTTGTATGGACAAAACTTCTCTTGAAGATGGTGTAGGTAAGCCTGATAATAAAACACAATCCAACTCAATGTAGGCCCTTTGCACCTGTATACTTCTGTGATGTTAGTTATCTCTTTGTTTGTAGATAACATCATATGGAACGAGAAACAATACAAGAGTTCTGAAAGTACATGGCAATATGTTTCCTCTGAGGAAGACTGGGATAAAGGTAAAAAGCTTGTTGAACTTTCTGTAATTTCCATTATTGAATCTCAACTTACTTTGTGCTGTTGTATGCTTTCTTCCTTTAGGAGTGAAATTAAAAATCTTTGTTCAACTTGGATTGTCTTGTATGCTAATATCAATAACATATATGATAATATGCATTCTTAACTGATTAAAAACCATGTCAAACATTTAAATGATATGTTTTTGCACATGGCTAAGGACTCATTCTTTTCAACCTTTATTATCCAGCTAAAAGTTTCTTGGAAGGCTCTTAAGGCCATCAACCTTGCTGTTTTTCTTTATCGATGTATAATGTTAGAGCCAATCTAAGCTAGCACCTCGATCAAGTATGTAATTCTCCCTTTGGCAGAATCCTTGGAAGATCCTAGCCCAAGTTTTGTTTGGGGCACAAGCAAATCATCTGGCAACAACAGGTAAAGAAAATAATTTTCTTGTGATGTCCTATTTTCTGATAAAATTCAAAGTAAAGAAATAGGATAAATGAATAAATGAATAACAAACTCTGTTCCATATACCCATATATTGTGCTCACTACAAATGAAGTTTGGATTGCTCTCTGTAATTGGTGGCAAAAGTCAAGTATAGTTTCACTAGGACCAATAAGATTGTAATCACCCAAATTACTTTAAATCAGAATTAGCTTATCTGAATGTTCTTCTCATTCTGTTATAATCAATTTAAATCCGGGAAGCCATACATAACAGTATTATGTTGGGCCAACCTTTTTATAACCATTTTCATGAATTCAGGATTCACTCATCACATCAATTATGATAGTGTAAATGGAAGTATCTTCCACTGGTAATTGATAAATGTACAGACTTACGGGTGGGTTACCATGTCTTCCTTCTGAAATTCATTAAAGAATATTATACGAATGTCTATCTGATTTAAATTTTCTCCACAAATTAGTATAAAATATTTGAGGAGATTCTTGAGATGATTTACAATTTGCACTTTGCAAAGATACGTATTAATACAATGTATTTAGAAGTATATTTTAGCAGCAACTCATACATGGATTTCATCTTTCACATTCCTGTATGAAGTATAAATATACATTGGTATGGTATAGATTGGAAATTCAAAATTAGCTGTGCAACTACAAAAGTTATGCTATCTCTTTGTGAGTAGTTATAACATTGTTGAAAGAATTTTAATTGCTAGAATGAACTTGTCCTTCTAGAGTCACAAAATAGATTATATTTTTGATTTTCTGGAATTTGAAAACATCAAGGCTCTCTGACATGGTAAGATGGCAAACACATTAAAAAGTGAAGAGTAATTGGCTTTTCTTGGAATTCTTCATGAGCCTTTATTTAATTTTGAATCATGTAATTAGTCTTGCTTGCCGATATGAGACCTCTTTCTTTTTATAACTGAGACAAAAGATTCTAGATGTATTGATAATGTTAAGAATTTTCTCATCTGATCAGTCTAGAAAAATTTAAAAAAAAAACAACGCATTCAACGTAAGACCAAGGAGAATTTATGTGAGCCTGTCACCACAGTCAGGCCTCATATATTCTTCCTGTGGAAAGGTAGTAAGCATACTAAGTATTTGTCTTCAATTGTCTGTTGTATGTCAAACATATTATAATATTATGTGAAGGATGAATTGGCAGTTTATATGGTAAAGATTTTGCTGAGGATGAGTAATAGTAATAGATAAATTCACCCTTTTATCTGATGATAATTTGCTAATTCATGAAGATTGTAGCGAGGTCTAAAGCTCATCCTGTTTACAAACTGAACCTATTAATTTAGTGTTTGATCAACAGAATATATTGATTCTTTGTGTTAGGGTGTTTCTCATCCTCTGTCATGCAGAGGAAAATGAATATGTCTTGGGAAACAATTCTGAGGTAGAAAACCACACTTGAGCCAGGCCAGGTGATAATGTTAATTCTTGCATCTCACGTGTCTGACACATAAGGATGTAATTATAGATTAATGAAGTGAAAGATTTTTTTTCAGATTCATTTATGGAATTAATTCCTTCGAATTCGATAGTATAGAGAGCATTCTCCTTAAGGAAAACCATGGTTACTCATAGACCTGCCGTGTGCATGAATATTGGGAACAAAGACGCTCAAAAATCTTCAGCGCACTCTGGATAACAGAGAAAAGAAACCTGTTACAGGTTGCTTAGGGACCTATAAGAGGCTGAAATCTGAGGATCAGATCTCAGGAATATTTGTCAAACTCTCATCAACAATTAACCATCTAAAAACTGGGAGTGTCTCTCTAGCTCAAGTGGTAGAACATTTGAGCTCTGAAGAGCTCAGGGACCATGCCCAAGCCCAAAGTTCAATCCCAATGACCACCAAGAACAATAACCAAAGACAGGAATGTAATGTAATATGCATCAACAATGTCCCATACTCCCTGGTATTTCCAAAATCTCTGAAGTTTTTCCTTCCACATAAGAGCCAGTTAGATTTTATTCACTCCCTACTCATAATATCATGTATTTTCTCTATGAATTTTAGAGTAATGTTTAATGGGGCAGTGATATTTCCTTACTTCATTGGTTATTAGAACACATAATTTGACCCAATGGGATTACTAATTCTCTTCCCTTATGCAAAAATGTCTTACTTATGGAATTATAATTTCTCTGGATCTAAACAGTAGATAAGAGTAAAGAACCTGAAAATTCATGAGAATCTGTGACAGTGTAGGAGACCAGGCTACTTGTTGATTTGTCTCTTCAAGATTTATACAACGCTAGCTTTGCCATTATAGGCTCACACACACACACACACACACACACACACACACACACACACACACACTCACACACACACACACACACACACACACATATATATATATATATGCAAATATATATGTATATTTATATATATTTATATGTGTGTGTGAGCTGATTTATGTCTATAATCAGATATTTCTTTTACCTGTCCATTTGTAGATGCAAATTTTGTGTCTGTGTGTGTGCAAACTAAAATGGTGTACATTTTTTCCTACTCTGTTTCAACACCTATAAGTCGATGCTGGGCACATTACTATGTTTTGTGTAATTGAAAAGTGAGGGTATTTTTCCTGCCTTCAATTCTTGATTTTGCTCAGTCATGACAAAAATTAATAACAGGTTATCATGGATTTTTTCATGTGTCTTCGATTGATCCCTAAGCTCGATCCAAGTGATATTTTCCAAACGTTGGTATGTCCCTGGCATATATATAATTCTCATAACCATACATATTTGAGAAAGCAGTGTTAATGTAGGAAGGTTACCCTTAGTTAATGGAAATTTTCTATGTTCATTTTAAAGTCCAATGTTTCAGTCTTCATACTGAAAGGTGACATGCATATTTGTCTTAAAGGCTAATTATTTTTCTGAACTGCTGGATATATTTACCTGATACCACTCCAAAATGTCATTGTGACTTCACAATAGCATTTGTTTTGTCCACACAAAAAATGGAAAAGCCGTTTATTTGTTTGAGGCATAGAATATGTCTTGTAACTGTACCTGAAGGTATTTGTATTGTATCCCTTCATATTTTACTAACCTACCATAAAGCATGTATCTTTTGGTAGGATAGATCTCATAAAACAATCCCTCTTTGTGGTTTGTTTTTATGCATCCATTCACAAATATTGAAATTGAGTGGTAAGTTCATTGCAATAACATTATATAGTAAAACCACTATGGATTTTCTTCCTATTTTTCTGGATGCATGATACATCCATGTTTATATTACAAGAAATCTCGTTCAGAAACTGTGCCAAGATATGGCTGAGCCTGAATGGGTGACAGAGTAAATTTTGAAGAACTGGAAAATAATCGCTGAAGTATCAGATTGGCTAGCGTCATATTTCAAATGTGCAATGAAGTTTCAATGTGTTGAGGCAGAGAGTGTCCCAGTGTAATATGTGAGGCTTGTATACAACGATCAAATTTCAATGGAAAGGGACGTGGAAGTAAGCAAGAAATTTTTTGAAAATAGCTGATGATGTGCTCTCATTAGTTTTTGAATATCTCTCGAACTGCAAGTGAAGTTCTTGTTTATATGCAAAAAGTACAAATATATATATTCTAGTGTTCTCCACAGAAAGTAAAATAATATTTTTCTATTTCTTTGCAGGAAACATTCTATGAACAAACCATGAGTTCAAACCATTTCTCATTGTTTCATTTACATTTTACATTTATTAATATATTGTGATGCTCACTCAACCAAATGAATTCATTTTAACTTCTACTACCAATTCAATCTCTATTCACCTTTATCTTGAATACAGACGCAAAGCCGGGTGTTTATGTCCTTATTGGAATTCACCATGTCACTATCCACATAGACATGGTAATGTTGGAATATAGAAACTCCAATAATTCCA
Organism: Dipodomys merriami; assembly: GCF_024711535.1. Taxonomy (NCBI): domain Eukaryota; kingdom Metazoa; phylum Chordata; class Mammalia; order Rodentia; family Heteromyidae; genus Dipodomys; species Dipodomys merriami. Next base: position 13,756 of record NW_027204045.1, on the reverse strand, counting down.
TCAAAATCTACATTTGTTTCCCAATAGAGAACAAATCATAATTCATTATTCATTGTTCTTACGTTTGCCTGTGAATATCATCTTCCATTTCATATATTGATATAATTGGATATATTGGTATAATGAATACATAAAAACTGTAATGGTATTAGTCCTCTTATAAAAATCTTATACCAAATATGTATTCCCATATAAAATGGCCATTAAAATTTCAAAGGGATTTTTCAATCAACATTCTGAAGTATAATTCTTACTATAAAGCTTCTCATCCATCTCATTGATTTCCAAGTATAATCTCATCTAAACAAGGATTCTGGGAGTTCTTTCCAAATATGTGGCAGAAAAGAACAGATAATGTATGTGTACACAAAATACCATTCAAAACTTATTCTTTTGAGGGGGCAAAGTGCAGTTTGTGAAGATAGCATGATTTTGTGCTAAAAATGTGTTTTTGTTTTGTTTTTTACGGCATGAGGATATGCAACATTGGCATTCTAAAATGTTCCAAGAAAGAGTGGACTGTATCTGTAGAGTGTAATAAAAACACTTTTATGGAACCATATTTCATGACTATGTTCATATTCAATTTGTGGGTAATTTTCCCCATATATATATGCCTCCACATACTTATAGTAGACTTGGCACTGTGGTCCAAAACATTCCTCATGCAAAATGGAATAATTTTTGAAGGATATTTTAGGAAGATCCACTTTGTAAAAATTGTTGTTAAGACTCCTATGCAAGACATAGAGTTGAATCTTTTGGGTACAGATGAGGAAGTTAAAGATGTGAGAATGTGGCTCATATTTATTATTCATGTTGAAATGGGAGGGTTTCTTTGTATGGGCTTATTTGTGCACCTATTGTATAATTGCATGTGTTTCTTGGTTTTTATTCAGAAATTGTGAGCAAGAATGAATTCAACATTAATTTGGGAAGGATAGTTTAGAATCTGTAGACTCAGGAAAACCTGAGTGTACAGAGTGATTATAATTACGTATGTACGGCAGTGACTCGTTTTCTTGTCACGTGTTACCTTAGCCCTCATTTTTCTTACACTTTATTCTACTTCAAAACTCCACCGCCCTTGTTGGAAATGCCATTTCCAACATATTGTCTTGTGAGGAATTTTGTGGCATTGGTTCACCCGTTGTCCTCTATCTCAAAAATTTTTGATTCCTCTTCTTTGCCCTAATCACATTAAAGTTTATATAGTCCATAGGCTACCAAATTCAAATATAAAGACAAGAAGGGGGAAACCCTATGAAAAATAAAGGAAAAGGGCAAGTAAAAAGAATCAGTTTTACATAGTATTTTTTGTTTGTTTGTTTGTTTTTTTGGATCCAGTCGAGGGGCCTGAACTCTGGGCCTGGGCACTGTCCCTCAGCTCTTCAGCTCAAGGCTAGCGCTCTACCACTTGAGCCACAGCGCCACTTCTGGCTTTTTTCTTTTTGCTTATGTGGTGCTGGGGAATTGAACCCAGGGCCTCATGCATGCAAGGCAAGTGCTCTACCACTGAGCCACCTTCCCAGCCCCTACATAGTATTTTTTTTAATTACCAACCATGATAAACCTCATGTTTCATGGGGGGTTTTTTACCCTAATTTTTCTTACCCTAATCTTCTTGTTCAGATATACATAGCAATTTAGCTCTTGCAATCCTCTTTGGATGACCTGGATACATAACAATTTTAAATGCCAGTACAAAGGAAAAAAATTGTGACTCTTCATAAGGTAAGTTAAATATAAGCAGGTTAAATGCAGTAAGACAAAAACAATATTCAATAAATAGTGTTGTAATACTCAATAAATTCGTATAAAAGCTGAAAGTTAGATTATACATCACCCTGTATCAGAACACGTTCCTAATGAGTCAGACCTCGAGGTTAAACAAGTCACTCAGAATGGAAGAAATAGAGAGATACTAGGTCTCGTAGAACAGATTGAAACTTTCTCATTGCAAATGCACTAATGCATCAAGTCAAAGAAACGTTAGACCAACTATATTTCTTGAACCTGAACAGATTCTTTATAACAAAGGACATAACTAAGTAGGTAAATAAAAAGCCAAAAGACTGGGAGAAGATCTTCACTAGCCAAGAAAGATAAAAAGGGTCTTAGAGCTGAAATATAATCAAAATTCAACAAGTCAAATATCCCCCCAAAAAAACCCTGAACAATAACCCCACTCTATGAAAAGAAGTTAAATATTTAAAGAGAGACTTCACTGATGGCTAATTGACAATGGCCAAAGGACATATGAAGAAATGCTCAATGTGTTTGACAATAAAACCAAGCCAAATAAAGTCAACACTGAAATTCCACCACATTCCATTAGAATGGCAAAGTGACTGAGAGTAGATTATTGGATCAGAAAATGTGGGGTATAAACACAATGGAATTCTTTTTTTTCTTTCTTTTTTTTTTTTTTTTTTGCTTATGTGGTGCTGAGGAATCGAACCCAGGGCCTCTGGCATGCAAGGCAAGATCTCTACCACTGAGCCACCTTCCCAACTCCTAAACACAATGGAATTCTATTTTCTATTAGAAATAATGGCATAGTGCCATTTGTAAGGAAATGGAGAAACTTAAATATATAACATAAAGTAAAGGGGCTAGAACCAAACAAAGAGGCTCCATGGTATCTCTTATTTCTAAGAAATGGTATATGTCCATTTCAATCCTAGCAGAGGATTACAATAGCTTAATAGTAATATACATATGACCATACAATATTAGCTAAACAAAATAAACTGAAATACAAAATCAGTTGGTTTCTCTTTCTTGATTTTTAAAAATGTTCTATGTGAAGGTATTTCTCTGTACTTGCCTTTTTCCTTTATTTTCCTATGCTTTCTACAATGTTGTCACTGTATTTGATTTTGGTATACACTGTATTCCATGTAAGTTAATGAGAATTAGGCATGGGATGGGCAACTACCAAATCTGAGAAATAGGATAATGGGTGAACAATACAAGAACAATTCCAACAAAACTACATGTTGGGAATAAACATTACACCTGCTGGGAGAGGATAGAGATTTTAAGCCAAAAAACAGTAAAAGTGAATGATGGGTAAAAACATGATGAGACAAATACTCATTTATTGCTTACATATGTAATTCAAACCCCTCTGTACAATACCATGACAAGATTCCATTAGGAAGAAGAGTAATGATGCATACACTCTTCTCAATTCTCATAAGTTTACATGTAGATACTAAAGTCGATGGGTTTGTATTACATAAACATACACGTGAAAATAGTTCTGATTTTTTGACGTTCCTAAAAGCGCACAGGTTTCCCTAGGTCACCAGGTTTCAAAGCAACATTGACAAATTAATGTTGTAATCGTTTTTGTTCAAATATTTGTGTAGGAATCCAAAGAGTCATTTGAAATTGCAAACCAGGACGTCCTGGTGCTCAAATATGCTCCGATGAAACCCTCACATTTTTACACGTATCATAAATGTAAGCAAGACTCTCCTATGTGAAACTTCCTCATCTGTAGTCAAATACTTCAACTCTTTTGATTACATAGGAATCTAACCAGTAATAAATATTATTTGGCAAGGGAGATCTTCCTAAAATATACTCGAAAGTTTATTCTACTTAGCAATAGGAATGTTCTGGACGAGGAATGTCAAATGAACTAAAAATTGGTGGAGGGTACATAAATATTTGTGACAATTTATACACAAGTCGAAAAAAACATTCATTTGATATCGTTTCATGAACTGATCTTGAGTTACAATCCATAATTACAGATTAATCTTCCCAGAACATCTTAGTAATATAGCGGAAAATTTCTTAAACGATGTACAGATTCTCTGTACAAAATATGTCCTCCAAAACTAATAAATGTCGGTTGTTTATACTCCTGCAAGAATCGATTTTTTTTCCCTTTCACAGACAATGGGAAGAAGTTACAGATTTCTTCTGCACATTAGATGACACATGAAAAATATGGAGATGATTCAGAATCTTGTGTCTTGAGAAATACGTTGCAAAATTAGGTGGTTTAAAAAATCTGTAAAATTTTCCTACCCATTCTTTTTTGGAACACAGAAATTAAAGGGGAATTTGTAGTAGGAACCACATATTATTTTAGTTTTCTTATATTTTTATTATATTCTAGATTATTGATAAGTGAAATGGAACATATTTTTCCCAGACAAATGTAACTATTGTGAGGGGTCAACCTACATTTAGAATTTAGGAAACAGTCCTTTCCTCAGGTTGCTTTCTTCATCCAACAACCTAGGCGTCCTAAGTCATTAGCACTTGGCTAAATCCAAGGTGTTCCTGAAAGACTCGCTTATAGCTTGTTTGCCCTTCAATCCCACATTGTTTTTGATTGAAAATCTCCAATTAGGCACAATTATTCATTGTGTAAAATAGTCAAGATTCTTGATTCCCACTAAGATCAGAAAAAAGCTGATTCTTTTATAGCTGTCTTGACAATTCTTTGTAACTCATGTCCCAGTCATTGCAGGACAAACAGGGATATAACTTTTGCATTCTCAGGAGAGACTTAATTCCAAATTCCATGTTGGTATCTCAATATTCCCAAAGATTACTTTGTACATTGTTAAATATCTACTGTCAGTAAGATGTTCATGGAAGACTCTTGATAGTACATGCATATTGTTAAGAATCAACGTATATATAAGAAAAGGCCATTAATATCACACATTCTGCCTCACATTGAAACTTGTAATGAGATTGAGATGTTTTTGAAGGAAAATTTTGAATTAATAGATTCTGAACTTCTGCAAGGCTCTCTATACAATTCCTGCAAAATTGTCATCTCATCATAAGGCAGTGAGTAATTTGAAACACTTCTGCCAAACACTATGCTTTCTAGACCTTCCATGTTACACAGAAATATTGCAAATGCTTCCCTTATGTCTTTTTTTTTTGTCTGTCTTGGAGTTTGTACTGTGAACTTGAGTATTGTCTCTGCACACTTTAGCTCAAGGCTTGAACTCTGCCCCTTGAGAGAGACCACCATTTTCAGTTTTCTGGTGGTCATTTAAAGAAAAACTCTCATGGACTTTACTGCACATGCTGGCTTTGAACCTTGTCCTCAGATCTCACATTCCTGAGTACTTAGGCTTACAGGCCTGAGCCACTGGCGCTCAGCTGTTCTTACACTTCTCTAATAATATACCATAGTAGTAACTTAAAATTTATGCACAGGTATTTAAACAACATCGAAGAAATTTCACAGCATCTCCGAAGAGAAAATTTGCAATGAAGTGTTCCAGTCCACTTTGATGTTGCTTCCTCCTGAAGATGAAATCTAGGTATAAATGAGGAAGGAAAAGGAATATTATCAGAGACATGTAGATGTAAAATCAATAACCATATTCACAAAATATTGAAGATAGTGTAGGAAAATCATCTTTCATTTGGACAGCATTAATTTAAGTGAGATTACATTGATAGCCAGTGTTTTTCATTTTTAACCATTGTATTATGAGAAAAGATATCCCTCTAAAAGGGTGCTAAAATTTACCTCTTTGTAATAAGATTAGACACAGTTTCTACACTATATTTACTATCTACACAGTGAAATATATTTCTCATCTAATAGTCCCTTTCTGAAGACACTTACGTTGTAAACAATTTCTTTTATTCAAGACTGGACAAAACTCGTTAATTCACAACAGTCACTATTCCTCACACTCCCCACATATATCCTTCTAATCCTCATTTAGAAATGAATTCATACCTGCATCAGAATGAATGACATCACCCCATTTGTTAGGAAATGGAAACACTTAGAAAAATAATTATGTATTAAGTGAAGTAAGCCTGGCCCAAAGAAACATGGGTCCCATGGTTTCCCTTATTTACAATAAATTGTATAAATCGAGGAGAGGCAGAAAAGTCCAAAAGCTATGTACATATGACCATACAAGAAGATGATAAATGAAAGGAATCCCTAGATAGGGACACAACTTGTTTCTACTTTCTTACTATTGTTTTTAATAATTCTAAATTGTTCTAGGTGATTTATTTGTTTCTCTTGTATGTTCTTCCCCTCAAGTTATAACCCCTGTTTTCACTGTATTTGATTACAGTGCCCTGCGTCTTTTATATACATTTTTCTAATTTGTGTAGGGAAGAGATATAACAAATGCTGGAACAGGATACTGGTTGATGCATTGTAACAATGAGATGTATAAGACATTATATTGAAAAGCAACTTTCAAAAAAAAAAAAAAAGAACCTTGGGGAAGGGAGGGAGGGAGGGGATGGTAGGGGGAAAACAATGGAGGGGGTAACAATGTTCAAGAGGAAGTGGAAGTGTACTCATTACCTCACTCATGTAACTGTAACTCTCTGTATAGTATCTCTACAATAAAAAAAAATTAAAAAAAAAAAAAAAAAAAAAAGAAAAGCAACTTTACAATTTAGGGGTGTGGGGGAGCTGAGGAAGCGGGGAGGCAAGGGATTTAGTGGAAAAACAAAGGAGGAGGTGATAATGCTCGACAGGAAATGTACTCATTAGCTTACTCATGTAATTGTAACGCCTCTGTACACTATTTTTACAATAATTTTTTAAAGGAACTGAAGTAGTTTCTGCTGCCTCTTAGTCCAGTGGAAGAGCATCTTAAGTATTGGATAAATGACATGATAGTGATAAAACCTTCTGCATATGAGTACATGTCTTCAGTAGGTGATCAAGAAATTTGAGGGGTCACTATGAAGTAGTCTTCTATTGCCCTATATGCACACAGTTTTAGGTCTAATTTATAATATATGAATTTCGGATTTACTGTTCTTATGAAAACTGCCATAAAAATAAAACCTGCACTGGCAATTAGTGCACCAATCAAATCAGACAGACGGGTAGATACATCAAATAGATATAAGCAGTGCGATCTTTTTATATGTGAGTTCGAAAGTGTAGGAAAGCCACTGCATGTACAATTCTACTTAACAATAACAGAGTTCTCAGAAACTCTAAAAGGGAAAAAATAGAGCATGCTGTGCGACCTTTGTTTTTATCATTTGTACCTGCAGGGGAGCATTGACTTGCTTAGATATTGACTTGGTTAGATGATATTCAATAAACTGAGTAATCATGACAAAGATATTATGGTTCTATCAATGATATAGTAACTGTAGCCCCATCCTGAAGGCATACTGCAAGCAAGTGACCACTGCTGCTGTTGTGACACCTACTCATCTACTTCCCAATAAAAAAATGGAAAACTAAAGTAGCTTCTTATATTAAACTCCGTTATCCTAGGAGAAAGGACATTGCTATGTTACCAAGTGTTGATTACACGAGCAGGGAAATAATCATCAAAGATTGCAAAGGTCTAAAGGGGCTATGTTATTGTAGGATTTGTGCTAGAAATGAAGCTTAAGGTTTCCTGCTCTACTTGGCTGCTCTACATTGACACACATAGATAGGTTCGATTTATTTTCAATCTCCTAGTGTGTTCTAGCTAATATTTTTCACTACCGTCTCATACATTAAAAAAAACATACTTGGTCTTAAGGATCTTGAAAGTCAGTGGCTTGGTTTCTCACAGGTTCAGTGTCCTATTCTATTCCCTATATTTTTCTGTAACGCCAAGCAACTAACGACATAATTAAAATGTTTTCTCCCTGTGGAAGTACATTTGAAAGCTTTGAAAGTGAGTCTAAATATTCCCTCACTTTCCCCTCATTTACACATTAATTCTTTCATAAGGACTTGATAAGTCAGACTTCCTGCTGTTATTCAAATTTCTAGACTGTGCTATACTTTGGGTAAACGACATGATACTGGTAAAGGGACCTTCATAGATCTACTGGTCCACAGTGTGTGATTCAGAATTTTGTGGAGTAAGTTTCAATTTTTTAATGCTGTAATACACAATCTAGAAACAAACTTCAGTCATCAAATTATAAAATGTTCAATTTCTCTATATGAGAAAATTGGTTTCAGAGAATCATGTTGACATTTCTGCAAATTTGGCTGTGTCCTCTCAATGTTCACCATGGAGTTCCATGGAATTAAACCAATAAGCATATACTATGTTCAATGGAACAAAAGTTTAAAAATGAAAGTATATTTAAGCTTCATTTCTAGTACAAGTCCTACAATAACATAGCCCCTTTAGACCTTTGCAATCTTTGATGATTATTTCCCTGCTCGTGTAATCAACACTTGGTAACATGGCAATGTCCTTTCTCCTAGGATGACGGAGTTTAATATAAGAAGCTACTTTAGTTTTCCATTTTTTTTATTGGGAAAATACTGTACAGATGGGTTACTATTACATGAGCAAGGTAATGGTACATTTCTTATTAAGCATTGTTGCCTCCTCCTTTGTTTTCCATTCCATCCCTTCCCATCTCCCTTCTGCTCCTTGCTAGCCCCCGACCACCACCCCCCATCCCAGGGGCCAAAGTTGTAAAGTTCGTTTTTTGACATAAAATCTTGTACAACAATCTCATTTTTGCAGTGGTTCCACCTGTATCCTATTTAAACAATTTGTTTCATGCATAAATCTCTCTTTAAATAATGATGATACCTTTATCTTCCATGTTCATGCATTGAATATTTTGCTCTATAATTTTATCCTTACAAGTGTAAATCTTTAAATCCTATCATCCTATCACTTGATGTCTAGCAATTCTAACCAAAGTGAACAAAAAATTTCTAAAAGAGGCATTTTTTAAATTTTCTTCTTGAAGCTTTACAACTATTTGTAATTACTTTTTAGTTCGCTGTTTCATGGTAATAGTTTAGTTTCTTCAATACACCTGTTTATATCCTTCCCAAAGTAACTTAGGACAGCAAAGTGCCTGAACTCAAGCCTCATCCAGCATCTAAAATGAATATCTGTATCTTACATAACAATTATGTTTGGGTATATTGTAGCGCCAAAATTTGGGAACACAATGAAATACTGTCACAACAGGCAACTGAAATGCAGTTTTCATCAGGATCTCATGTACCTGGGTGAGAAGAAAATAAACAAACTATATAAAATGTCTAACAAGTGTGCTGTTCTCAATAAACTTCTTCCTTCCTAATGATCAGCACCTTTTTGTACTGACCCCTGATTCTCTAATTAAAGACAAACTATCCATGTGGGGTGATGACCACTATCACCAGAAGATTTTAAATGCAATGAGTATAACAAAAATACTTCTCATTCTTGGTTGAACAATTTCTATTTTCAAGAGGGAATATCTACATATTCCTACATTTTAAACTCTTTACACTTTTCAAATTTACTCATCAACTCAATGGGAATGTCCAAGTAAACATGGAAATATTTTTCTGGTTTTCTCTGATCAATCCTTATATCCTATTAGAATCAATGAAATATTGTTCATATATTTTTGAAAAATTACTCTGTATTTTAAATAAATGTCTATACTTTACTATATAAAAGATAAACAAAATTGTATTGAGTGAAGAATATTCACATGATCATGATCACCTTAAAGAAGTATACTATTTATAATTTTGTAGTGTGAGAAAAAGATTCTAAGTGGAACTATATCATAGAAACAAAGGGAGGAAACCCCTGGTGACTCGTTGAGGAAGACACTGTCTGAGAATTACTCTTCATTTTCTCATTTGACAATTATAAACTTTTCATGGATCAATAAGTTGAACAGAGCACCTAATTATTTGAATATATTTGCCCCTGTCATTTTCTAATTTAATGTACCTTTAGATCTACCCATTCATAATCAGGTTATTTATTTCCAAACTAGAGAAATACATTTGATATTATTTTATTTTTAAATAAATGCCCAGCATGTATATAGGACTTAATTGAAGTTGTCAAAATACACCCATTTGAATATTTAACCCATGATTTTAACCTGATTTTCATTGACTCAACTGCAATTTAAATAACGATATGCTGAATGGAATCAGAGGAATCTTTTTTTTTTTCTCTACTAAGTCTATCCAATTTACTATGAATATATATGATTTTATATGTAAGTATACAGATAATTATTCTTAAATAGTTGTTGAAGACACAAACACCAGCGGATATTTCTGACTTGGTTAAAATCATATATTTCAACTTAGCAAGAATATTTTATTATATTAGGAATTGTTAAGAAAATTATCAAAATGTATGCATGCTTTGCTTTATGGTAAACACTATTCCATTCATTTTATTAAGTTTTGCCCATGAAGAGGATGCTTCCTTTTCTGTGTACTTCTTACACTATGAAACACCAAATTAGGATATTTGATATCTCAATGTAATTTCACATGTTCCATACAGAGAGTTGCACAGTGGCGGTGGTATGATAATTTTCAAATCATGTTCTTTGTACATAAATAATCTAATGTTCAAAATGATGAGAGGAATCAAGTATTTTTTTCGTAATGGTTGTGTATACACTGTCCAATTAGACAATGAACTACTGTGAAACCCAGCCACAACCTAAATCCAAATTCCTTCAATGGAAAAATTGTCAAAAGTCAGCATCAGTCTTCATTGGACTGTGTTGCTTCAAGTATATGCACAAATCTATTAGTTCTAAATCTTACAATAGCTCAAATGTAATTAAAGTGTATCGTCTTTTGTTATTTTTCAGTGTTCATTCGTATTAATTGGTCTTCTATAGTTGAATGAGTTTGGTGTAAATCATTCAAGGCACAGGAAGATGTGAAGAATGAATGAAATATTTTTGAGGCTGCGATTCCTTCATGGAGCAACTTGTGTTAGTAACATGATGCATATTCTATTCATTTTTTTTTTAAATTTATATCCCCACTAGCATTTGATTATGTTTTTAACATTATTTTTATTGTTATTATAAAAGTGATGGACAGGGATGTTACAGTTATATAATTCAGGTAATGATTGCATTACTCTTTGGACAATGTCACCCCTCTAGGCATTTTTTTAATTGTCAAAATACCGTTTCAATTACATGGGCAAGATAACGAGTATATTTCTTATCAAGCATTTTTGCCTCCGCCTTTGTTTCCCCCTCACTTCCCTTCTCATACCCTCCTCTCTCCTCACCCGATTCACCTTCCTCCCACAAAAGTTGTACATCTCATTGTTGCAATGGGTCCACTTGTATCCCTATTTAAATGATTTGTTGTTTCCTTTCCCCTCCACAAATTATACTAACATCAAATACAGTGAAAGCAGGGTTTTTAATGGGAGAGAGACATACAAAGCAACAAAGAAATCATCTTATAAATATGTTAGAAACATTAGCATGAAAGACAAAAAAACATTCCTTTGTTGCTGTGTATGTCCCACTATTCATTCTCTCAGTGTGAATTTTTGGTGGGGCAATGTGTGTTTCTTGCGTTTGTGTGTGTGTGTGTGTGTGTGTGTGTGTGTGTGTGTGTGTGTGTGAGTGTGTGTGTGTGTGTGTGTGTGTGTGTGTGTGTGAGTATAACTAAATTGCTTTAATCAGATACTAGGTTGTGAAATCAAACTAAAATATGTGAACAGCATAATTGATCATTTGGTAAAATTGTTATATGTTGGACTCAAGAATAAATTTTTTAGGCTGGGAAAGTGGCTTAATTTTAGAGTTTTTGCCAAGCATGCATGAGGCTCTGGGCTTGATTGCGTAGCACCACAATAGGTGAAAATATAGGAAGTCGTGTTGTGGCTCAACTCATAGAGAGCTAACCTTGAGCTGAAATATTGAAGGACAGTGCCGAGGCCCAGAGTTCAGGCCCAACGACAGACAAAATAATTAGATTTTTATAAGAAGAAAAAAGCTGACAAATTCGAGCAATAAGTAGCAGTCTTTTGTAACATCTTCCCCATTACCATAATGTACTCCAACCCATTTGACCTCTAATAACTAAACATTTCAAGAAATGGTATATGCAATATCCCAAAGGGGACTGTTCTACCAGTGTTTGCTTCAGACCTTAGCTTTATTAAGTAATTATAGCAATATTCATAGTCATTTTGGTATGTTTATTGTGTCCTAGTATGTGATTCTTTGGGTTCATGCAAAGAAATAGGATTGCTGATTTATAGAAGAGCTCTGTTTTTAATATATTAGGAACCTCCAGAATTCTTTCCAAGGTTGTTGAACCTGTCTACATTAATACAACAGACTAGCAGCATTTCCATTTGGTCACATATGTGCCGCTCTGATATGATTTCCTTTTTTTTTAAACAGGAATCACTACGAATCTTAGTGTAGTTTTCATTTACATTCTTTTATTCCTGAAAGTTGTTTCAAATTTGTAGTCAAACTTGATGTTAATGCAAGGAAGTTCCTTTGCTTTATATTAGCAAACTTGTAGGGTAGGAAGGATGCATTTGCTACCTGAGATAGCTAATATCTAACCATTACTATTAGAAACATCGATTCTTTTTTCCTTAGTAGGTATTTGTATATTACTAGCCACATTCAAGAAAAACAGATGATCATAACAGGTAGGATAATAGATTAAAATCTTAAAAGAGACATCACTAATATGAAACATACTAAATTAAATACAAGTTACATCAAAGAGGATAAAGAAGTTAAGGTTACATTCACGAAACTCAACTGTGAGGAAAGAATAATTATTAGCCATTGTATTCAAAACAGTACACTTGAATTTTGGGTTGAACAAATATCTTACCAAATTTAAAGAAAATAATCCAAAGAGACTTGAAGATGTGTCACTATAGTAATGTGTCTTACAACCATAAAACAAACTCATATTTCTTATCAGATTTCATGTATAGAACTTCATGGTGATTGAAACTTCAGAGCTTCTGCATGGCAAAGGACATAGAGAGCAAGATCAATAGAAGGCCCACGGATAGTGAGAAGCTCTTTACTAGCCATTCAATGGACAAGGGTCTCATATCTAAATGTACTTAGAACTCAAGAAACTAAATACTCCAACAAGTCCTCAAAGAAACAACTGTCTTACCAATGTCGTTGAACAAAGTTACTTTCCAACAACAATGCAGTAGGGTTCCATTCTGTCCACATCCCCTCCAGCATCTGTTGTTATTATACATCTTGATTATAGCCATTCTAACTGGGGTGAGGTGGAATCTCAGTGTTGTTTTGATTTGCATATCTTTTATGGCTAGAGAGGTTGAGCAGTTCTTCATGTGTCTATTGGCCATCCCTCTTTCCTCTTCAGAGAAGTTTCTCTCTAAATCTTTAGCCCACCTATTTATTGGGCAGTTGTTTCGAAAGTAGTATGGAGGATCCTCAATAGACTGCACATAGAGCTCCCCTATTACTGAGAAATCCCACTTTTGAGCATTTACCCACATGATCACAAACAAGATCATATTAATCTACCAGCATACCTATGTTTATTGCAGCATTATTTATCATAGCTAACACAGGGAACCAACACAGATGCCCCTCAGAAGATGAATGGATCAAGAAAATGTGGTATATATAATACGCAATGGAATTCTATGTCTCCATCAGAAGGAATGACATTGTTCCATTTATTAGGAAATGGAAAGACTTGGAAAAGATTATATGAAGGGAAGCAAGCCAGGCCCAAATAAACAAAGGTCCTCTGGTTTCCCTTATTTGCAATATTGTATACCTCTGAGATAAGCAGAAAAGGTCAGATAAGTTGATGTTAGTTGAAATGAACCCCAAGATAAGTATTCAATATTTTTCTCTTTCTTGCGATTTTTTCTAAAATATTTATAAGATGATTTTTATGTTGCTTTGTATGTGCCTCCCCCACAGTATGAACCCCGCTTTCATTATATTTGATATTGGTGTAATTTGTGAAGGGGAAGGGCAAAAGCAAACCGTT